>NC_048304.1:112028072-112159407 GCF_013100865.1 Trachemys scripta elegans
CTTCTTTCTTGACGCTTTCCTATTTGCAGTCAGCGACTTTTATAGCCTTCTTCCAAAACTCGTGATTGTATGCCTTGGTGTCAGACAAATTGGTCTCTCTCTAAGGTCTACTGATATCCGAGTTTTTGGCATCCCATTGGTCGTCTTCCGTCCACAATCATTGCAAGGGCCATCCTACCATTATAACTCTCAGGTCCCTGTTGGTCACATTCATACCAATGCAGCCTAGCCTCTCTCAACTTGTCTTCAACTGGGGCAATTGGCATTAGGCACTCACAACCTCATTTTTGTTTTCTGTCACAGAGTGTCCAACCATTTGACCATCTCAACATCTTCATTTCCATGGTAGAGAACATGAAAATTTCCTTTCTTGTGGCTGGTCAAATCTTTATGTGCATTAGGATGGGCTGAATTACAGTTTTATACACTCTACCTTTTAATTTTGACATCTTTTTATCACAGAGAACTGGGATCAGCTGCCACCATTTGCACCAAATATCAGAGGGGTAGCCGTGTTAGTCTGAATCAGTAAAACGCAACAGAGGGTCCTGTGGCACCTTTAAGACAAACAGAAGTATTGGAGCATAAGCTTTCGTGGGTGAATGCCCACTTCATCAGATGTCAGTGAAGTGGGCATTCACCCACGAAAGCTTATGCTCCAATACTTCTGTTAGTCTTAAAGGTGCCACAGGACCCTCTGCTGCTTTTTACAGATTCAGACTAACACGGATACCTCTCTGATATAATAAATATGTAACCTACAGATGACACGGAGCCCAGATTATTATTAAAAATTACTACTACTTCTATATTTCAGATTACTGATTTTTGGATCCTATGAAAGAGAAACGAATGTTCATTGCACGTTTGAGCTGAGCAGTAATGTCTGGGAAGAAAAATCTCGGAGTTCCATTAAAACGGTAAGATGCATACATATTGTATTACTATATGACTTAAACTCTCATATAGTCTTTCTAGACCAGGGGTCGGCAACCTATGGCACGTGTGCCAAAGACGGCACGCGAGCCAATTTTTAATGGCACGCTGCTGCCTGCCGGGGTCCCGCTCAGACCGCTGCCGAACCCCGGCAGGCAACAGCGTGCCATTAAAAATCCTGCCCGACCCAGCCCACTCTACTCTGTCCCCCGCCTACCGCCCTCTCTGGCGGGGGTAGGGGGGGGGCAGAAGCAAGCTTGGTCCTGACAGCTGCTGCTGTACGGCAGGCTCCGCCAGCAGCCAAGCTTCCCCCTCCCCCGCCTCTTCCCCCAACGTGCTGCGTTGAGTCCCGCCTCCTCTCCTTCCCTGCCGCCGATGGCCCTTGCGAGGGAGGGGAGAAGAGCAGCCCCAGCGCCCTCGCTGCTCAGACTGGTAAAGAGATGGAGAAGAGGCAGGGGGCAGGGGGGTAGGAGTTGGGCGTATCCGTCCAGCCCCCTGCTGTGAGCCGCTCAGGGGGCTGAGAGCACCCCTGTGATCCGAACCCCCCCCAGCCCTCTGCTCTGACCCCTGCACCCCCCCCTTGCACTCCAGTCCCCTGCATCCCCCCCACGACCCCATCCCTGATTCCTGCACCCTCCACACATCCCCAGCCCCTCCACACCTTTCTGCCCTGACTCCTGCACTCCCCACACCCCCTGCCCTGACTCCTGCACTCCCCACACATACCCAGCCCCCCCACACCCCATGCTCTGACTCTTGCACCCCTCACATCCCCACCTCCCACCCTGAGCACCAGGTTGGCAGCAGGCTAAGCGGGGCTGGCAGCCGGGACCCTGGCTGTCAAGAGCCAGCAGACGGAACCCCAGACCGGCAGTGGGCTGAGCCGCTTGGCCTGCTGTTGGTCTGGGGTGCCGGCCCCACTCAGCCCGCCGCTGGTCTGGGGTCCCGGCTCCCGGCCCCGCTCAGCCCGCTGCCAACCTGGGGTTCTGGCTGCCGGCCTCAGGCCCCGCTCAGCCCGCTGCTGGCCTAGGTGAATGTAACCCCAGGCTGGCAGCGGGCTGAGCAGGCCGGCACCTTAAGATCAGTATTTTAATTTAATTTTAAATGAAGCTTCTTAAACATTTTGAAAACCTTGTTTACTTTACATACAACAGTAGTTTAGTTATATTATATATAGACTTATAGAGAGAGACCTTCTAAGAAACGTTAAAATGTATTTCCGGCACGCGAAACCTTAAATCAGAGTGAATAAATGAAGACTCGGCACACCACTTCTGAAAGGTTGCCGACCCCTGTTCTAGTCTGTATATGTTCATTATTCAGTAACTGGTACATCAAGTGTAGTCAGGGACTGCTAGGTACCAACTTTTTGTCACTAAAGGCCTGCTTATCAAAAAAGACATACTCAAATGACTTGCATGAGCAATTACTAGCACTAGCACAGTGCTGCTTGCTCATATAATACCCAAATTGCACACACAAATGAAGTGCACAACTGCGCATATGCGTTCTTTAATAATTGGACAGTTGAAATGCTTAACAGTCCAAATGTACAGGAAAAGTGATGAAGATATTACATGCCTAAAGAACTGATTAATAAGAGTATGCAAATATGGGTAACAGAAGTGCTCCTGACTTTTAAGATCGTGTATAATCATGTATCCTATTTGAGCTCTTCTGCTAGTTTAGCAGCACACAGCCCACAAACAGGAAGAGATTTTCTCAAACGTATAGTGTCTCTGAAACATATATTACCTTCAAAAACTGGAAACGGTTGTAATTTCAGATACCATGATGATAGTAGTAATCAAATTGTGTTGGGATTCTGCAGAAAAAGTGATTTTTCAAAAATCTTCATTTTAACAAATATTTGTAAAAGTTGTTTAAATATCTTTTTCTGTTATGTTTAGAGCCCAGTGGTACTTGTTTGGGGGCAGAGGGGAAAAGAGGGTTAAGGTGCTCCCATCCTCTCCCTCTCCTTTCTGCTCAACAAGAATAGTACGTTCTGCTTCTTCAGTACTACTGATCTTTGCTTATCAATACTTTTTCCAATATGAGCAAGCAATAAACCCATCTCACATATCTTCATAACTGCTAATATACTTTCTATAGAAGTTCTGCGGGCAGAATTCCCTATGAAGTGAATTGTACCATATTTCTGTGTGAGGAGATTGCAGGATTGGATCCAATATTGCCAGCAGGTCCTTATCTGCGTGGTCTTGTTGATATGCATAAAGTTGTATGACATTTGCCTGATCTGTGCCTTTACACAAAATTATGCTGACAGCATGTGGTAATAAGGACATTCAAATTCATGCTTTTTTCAAAGAATAAATATTTTCTTTAAAATCAGTATGGGCAGGAATATGGTTATGCTTCCTTTCTCCTGCTGCTTCATTAGCTGTAGAAGTTGAAAATTACTATAATTCTCATCGCAGTAGTACATTTTTGACAGCAGGTGGCAGTATAGTGAAACTGATGGCCAGTTTGAGACATGAGTATTTAAAAAGATAGAAAATAGTTTCAGACAGATTTTCAAAAGAGCTCTGCTCCTACTTAAGCACCTGAATGCTTTTGGAAATTTTGGCCTGTAATATACAAAAAAAAATTAATTTATGTAGACAACTTTCAGTGCCATAGTAAGCACTGTGCAAACTATGAATTGCTTACAGCTGAGCTGTTAAAATGTTTCTGGTACATTGATAGCAATCCTTTGGGTGTTAAACAAGATGAATACCAAAAGAACTCTATTGGAACAATACTAGTGTTGTTGACATAAACTAGGAACATTTTTGTCACATAAGGTGGAGGTGATGTATGTTAGAGAGCATGTATCGTAGTACTGGAAGCTCTTTATACATTTTTGTGTGGAATTTCTCAAATTTAAATTGCTGTGTGCAGTATTGTATGGCTTTCAACATAAAATACTGCACACAGCAATTTAAGTTTGAGAAATTCCACACAACTTAGCTAGTTTATGAAATCTATTAATTTAACTAAAGTCTGTTCTCGGTGGGTGTATAGTACAAGTTTGTAGGGTAAGAACCACATGTTCTTTGAGTGATTGCACGTCCATTCCACTTCAGGTATGTGCAGACTCAGTGCTCCAGTCAGATTTTTCCCTTAGCAGTATTGTCACATGGAGACCTTTGGCAAAGGGTCCTTGTTCTTTGCAAATAACTTGTGTCTCAAACATGATAAAATCACTACATCAAATACATCTTACAGACTATTTATCCGTAATGGATATCATGTTGTAAGGTACCTACAGAAAGCTTGTAACTTAGCAAGACTCAGAATCATTGCAATAAGTATGTATGGGTTATATTCTCAGGAATATCTAAATATATTGCAAGTACATTTTATGATATTGGAGTAAAAGTTAGTCATCCAGGAATAAAATATCTCATTAGGGACCAATTCAAGTATAAGGGAGTTGTTATCCTTCAGTGGTGTTGCCTTGCTCAATTACAGAACTATCAGAGACCACTGCAAACAATCAAAACCACTTGGAGGTGGTAAAGGAACATTGCAACAAGACAGGTTTTCCCTGTCTATGAATAGTGACAAAAAAACTTTCATTTTAACACAGTGTGGGGAAAAGCACTCTGAATCCTCACACTGAGGAGACATCTTGGTGAGCAGGGATGTTCTCATGCTAAAAATGGTTCCTGTGAAACCAGCCAGCTCTGCAGCAGACTGAACTTTGGGTGGGAAAACCCACTTTATTAGATGGGAAGATAACTAGTAATAACTGGAGATCCAAGGTTTGTGTGTTATGCTTTTGTTTTGTATCATAACCATTTGTTTTCACCACTTTCTTGAATCTAAACTCCATTCTTTCTTAAACCTGTTTTTGTTTTGTTTTAAGTGCTCACAAGTGCTGTATGATTTTTACAAGAGTGGTGATTTAAGGTAAAACTAGTGAATTGGGGCACACTGCTCCTTTGGGGGCAGAGGGTCTGGGATTTCTGTGAGTAGCTGATGTCAGAGGCTGGATATTACATGGATTCAAAGGGACTTGAGTGCATTAATTGTTAACCTGAAAGACACAGACAGGGCTAATGTAGAGGAGAGTGTTTGAGTGCTAACAGGCAGGTTAGGCTGGTGGTATTAGCTCCCGAACACCCAGTTACCACAGTCAGGGCTACCCCTTGCTAGAGGCAGTGGATAACAAGGTGACAGTCCTGTGTACCATGAGACTCGTCACAGGTACCCATTGGGACAGCATATGTGCTCTCTGCTGCCTTGTGTTGCTGCACAATGGTATAAAGCATTCAGTTGCCCCTGATCTCCCTCAGATTCTTCTTGCTGTCTGTGATCGGTAGTTGGGGTGTTAGTTTATTTTTATTATAGCTAGTGTACTCATCAATAGTTAGTTAGAAGAGCTTTAGAATAAGTTTCACTTTTAATTTAGTTGGTTTTTACTTAGACAGTTGTTTGTTCTGGGTACCAACTCTTGGTACCGAGAAATCCTCTGTCTCCAGTCTTTAAGCTTTGCACTGGCTTTGAGAAGTCTGTGCCATTAAGTGACCCTCTTTCCGATGTCTGAAGTGCTTAGGTGAGGGTTACATCCAGGACAGGTGTCAAATATGTAGAGACTTCAAGCCCCAGATTAAGAAAGATAGAGAGGTAAGACTTCATCATCTCCTCATGGAGGCAGCCTGTGTCCACTGTCAAATCCTTCCCACTTAGGATGGGTACTGAGCACATCTACCTCTGTCAGAAGTGCCCCTTCAAACATTGCAGGGACTCTGCAGCATGCTTTCAAAGAGCCAATGTCCTTGGAACAGTCCCCAAGCAAACAAGGTGGAGGATAGGGATAGGGAGGGGCCAGGTAGGACAGTCTCTGTGAAGGTGCAATACATCTTTGGGTGTTGTGTGTCACCAGTGCAATTCATTTCAAAGCATCCTGGGAATTCAGAACAATTTTGCAGATCTTTCAGCAAAGATTGCAAGTAGTCTCAGGGCACATACAGTTAAGGCTTATTTTTCAGACGTGGTGGTGAGGGTCTCTCAAATAGACCTGTTTGCTACTTACCACAACAAGAAATACTAACTCCTTTGTTCAAGAGCAGGTCACAGTCAGGGATCTCTGACGGATGCTTTCATGTTATCCTGGAAAGACAATCTGATTTATGTTTGCCCTCCTGTTCCGCTCCTTTCCAGAGTGTTGCTCAAGCTCAAGCAGGATCATGCTCACATGATCCACCTAGCACCAGTGTGGCCTTGACAGTATTGGTTTTCCAGTCTGCTGATCCTCTCATCCAAGGCTCCTTTGACACTACCTCTAGAGCCAGACCTAATCTCTCAGACCACGGTTGCTTGTTAAATCCCAGTCCAGATGCTCTTCATCTTACAGCCTGGATGCTCCCGGGTTAATGCCTCAGAAGGTAGACTATTCCGGGACTAGACAGAGAGCCTTTAATTAGATATTCTCACCTGTTGAAGTGGTCACAGCAAAGGAGTATTTTGCCAGTCTGTGTCTCTATACAACATATTCTGGACTGTTTTTGTTCTACCTGAAATAACAAGTCCTATCTCTTAGCTCTATCAGAGTTCACCTATCTCTGCTTTCCACACTCTAGTTGTTGGTCAGTGTCAATTAGATTCTTAAAGGGTTTGGTCAGTTGATATCCCCAGATGGCAGATGCTATTTCTCCCCATGGCTACTTACTCTTCATCTATCCATCCATTTTTGGTAGTCATTACCTCTGCGGGAAAATTACGGGCAGTGGGAGCTGAACCTCCTTACACAATCTTTTATAGGGACAAAGTATACTTAAGTCCACGCCCAAGATTTTTGGTTTAGTGTTGGACTTCCACTATAAACGGTATACTTACTGACTCTCTTTCCCAAGCCCCGTTCTAATAAGACTGTGGAGAGGCTCCATATCTTGGATGTTAGAAGGGTGTTGATTGTCCTGACCCAGTTCAGGTCATCTTCTCAACTTCTTATGGTAGTTGCAGACAGGACGAAGGGCCTTTCATCCTCAACGCAGAAGATCTTGTCCTGGATTTCCTCCTGTATATGCCTGTGCTATGACATCATAGCTCTGCCAAGCAGGGTGGTAGCACACTCAGCAAGATCTCATGCAGCTTTTGCAGCATTTTTAGCTCAATTGTCTGTCAAACTTGTAGGGCTGCAGTTTGCACCTGTATAACTCCTTATGCCATATCAGCATTCCAGAAGAGACTGTGCCAAGTTTGGACAAGTAGTCCTTTCCTTGAACAACGACTGGACTCCGAAACACACCTCCGGTTTAAACTGCTTGTGAGTCACCTGAAGTGGAATGGACATGTACAATCATCTGAAGAAGAAAAACAGTTCCTAACCTGTTCTGTAATTGTTGTTCTTTGAGACGTTGCACCTGTCTATTCCACAACCCAGCCTCCTACCCCTCTATGTCAGAGTCAGAGTCTGTCCCATAAAAAGGACCGGGGGAAGAGAGGGAGGGTGTAGCGGTTGGAGCTGGCTCCACGCTTTATACCATCACTCAGCAGCACAAGGCAACAGAGGGTGTGTGCGCTGCCCTGACCCGTACTGCTAAGGGGAAAATCTCCAATTCTAGTGCACTGGGCATGCACACAACTGAAGTGGAATGGACATGAGCAACACATCTCAAAGAACATCAGTTACAGAACAGTTAGTAACCTGTTGTTGCTTGTTTTAAAGTGAGCTATTTTAATTGACAAAGTAATAGCTTGGATAGAAAATGTTCCTAATAAAACTTACTTCTTGCTTCAGTTGGGGGGTACTATTGTGGGGTGAATTTATCTGATAATCAGAATTCCAAAGAATACATGGGAAGAGGAATAAAATGCAGTGACTTTGTGAGACTTGGATCTTGAACACGTATTGTAAATGAGTTCTATAGCTGACTACTAATATAAGGCATGGACAAATATGGCACACGCTCTAAGAAGAATGCTTCTGTTAGCATAGCTGTTGTTTGGGGAGGTGGTGTTACTATACTGACAGTGAAACTCCTGTTGGCATATGCTGCATTGACACTGAGGCTCTGCCACTCTAGCTCTATACTAGTAACACATTTGTAGTGTAGACAAGCAGGGCCGGCTCCAGGCACCAGCCCACCAAGCTTGTGCTTGGGGCAGCACCTGGAGGGGGGCGGCGCGGTGCTCCGGCCGCGGGGGAGAGCGGGGCCCCGGCCAGGGCTCGCCGCCCTCCCCCCGGGGCTCTGGCCGCCAGGGAGAGAGGAGCCCCAACCGGGACTCGCTGCCCTCCCCCCGGAGCTCCGGCTGCCCTGGGGGGGGCGGTGGGGGGCCACCGGAGGCTTTTTTGCCTGGGGCGGCAAAAAAGCCAGAGCCGGCCCTGTAGACAAGGCATTAGATTAAGAAAAGACTAGATGTGAAGTACCAGTTTCTACTGTGCACGCCAGAGGAGGGACTGAGGGTATGTGCACACTGAAGTAAAAGACCTGCAGCTCAGCTGACTTGGGCTCACTGGGCTCGGGCTGTGAGTCTAATAAATTGCAGTGTAAATGCTTGGGCTGGAGCCCAGGCTCTGAGACTCCGCAGGTAGGGAGAGTCTCAGAGTTCAGGCTCTGGCCCCAGTGTCAGCACTGAAGTTTTATAGCCCCATGGCCCAAGTCAGCTGACCTGTGCTGTGAGACTAGGACCTGCAAGTTTTTTATCGCAGGGTAGACATGCACTGAGGCACTGCGGTGTGGCTGGAGCCCACAGTAAGAATTCTTTGGGTGAATTAGTCAGAATGCCCATTGAGGATTCCTGGGAGTACACATCAGAACAGTTGCTCCAGTACCCTTGAAAAGAGTAGCATGCTTTGCACTCAGCCAGATCTGGAGATCATTTGTGAAGGTGGTGGGGTGGGGGACAAGGCTAGCCTAAAGAGAACACAAGGAGGAACTATAATGCTTAGTCAAATTCTGGCCAACCCCTGTTCAGAAATGCAAGAGTCAAGGAAAGGCTTGTTGTACCCTTCCTTCCATTGTGTACTCATGAGACTTGGCTAGAATTTGGCACTATGAAAGCCAGTATTGCCAACCCCAAGCATGTAAAAATCACAAATCACACAACAAAACACAGAGATTTATTTTAATTTAAAAAATGAGGCTCCATATTGATTTGCTGGGTTTTTTTTTTTTTTTAAATGTAGAGCCTTTAGGGTATGCTCAGTCAGAATTTTCTCCACAACCGGAGGGCTCGATTTCCCCTCCCCCCCCGCTTTTTTAAGATTCTTGCCTAATCAAATGCCTTTAGGAGTTGGTGCCTTAAGAAAAACACCAGATTATTGCAAGAATAATGATAAAATCGTAAGAGTTGACAATACAGTAAAACAAATAACACTGGAATTTATTCAGTATACTTGAATCTTTTAACACATAGTAATGACAAGTCACTCAATAGGAATAACTGATTGAATATTTGGATGGGAAGTTGTACCTCATAATTGCTTGCTCCTCCAAACAAGAGAAGCTTCCTGAGCTCCAACATTAATCTATGCAGTTGACTTTTGGCTGTAGTGGGGAGATGTTATTCATTGGTAAGTTGAGGATTTTATATTACTTATAGGTTCTCTTTAACATTTAAGCCTCCTCTGAATGCCAGTCAGTCCAGTAGTGACTGAGACAAAATTGTTAGAATGGATTTCCAAGAGTCCAGAAATCTTAAACGAAAACAATAGACAACTTAAGACAAATGAAATAATTACATATGTTCAATTTTATAATTGTTTAATTCAGATGAGCTTTATAACCACATGAAGGCACAGCATCTGATTTGGACTGTGAATTATGTTCTACTGTTTTCATAAGGAAAATTCTCATATTCTGTAGTTATTGGCATTTTCATTCTTTATTATGTTAGCAGTGATAAGAGATTAGACAGCTTTAATACTTCATAATGAATGGTGGTGAGACTCTAATCTGATCCCTTTATTTATGGAATATTAGTAGGTGTCACAATTAGTTTTGAAAAATGATGCTGTGTTATTAAACATATCCAGCGTGTTACTGAAATGTCTGTTATAATACAAAGAGGTCTGGTGCCTCCAAGGTATTTATCAGATCATGTTCATAGCTCAAACTAATAATTTGAGAGATGATTTGGCACATTCCCATACAAAATCAACACATTACTAAAAGCATTAATTAATAGTGCAGACTGGTGGAATTAATGTTAATTTCTGAACCGTAATGTCATAATTATGCATAAATAGTATTCTGTACCTTAGAAGGGAAGATAATTAAAGATGGGTGTCTTGCTACACTTCACACACTTACGTATTTATTTTTAGTATACAATTAACTAGAAGCTGTACCTTGTATGGGGTATAAGGGTCATAGCTTTTTATATAGATGTTTTGAAAGTTGTCCACTGAAATGGAAACTAGCTTTTTCAATTAGGTGGGTACACACTAAAAGAAAAATTTAGATTTGTCCTACGCTACATTTTATCTTGTTCACATAGTGTGAAATCCTGGCCTGATTGAAGTCAATGGGAATTTTGCCACTGACTTCAATGGTGCCAAGATTTCACCCACAGTAATGTGCAAGAGTAGCTAAGTTTTTTTTTCTATCCAGGCTTTTAATTATCTTATTGGGGGAAAAAATGAAAATAACTCCAGATAACAAGTGTATGAGTTACAGAAATGGTCCCCAAAGTGTTAGGCTTTTATTCCATAGAGTTTTGTTAGTTGAAAATCAGCTGTGGAGATGAATGCCTTTTCTGAGTGGGTATCCTTCCAACCCCCCCCCCCCCCCCCCCCCCGGAAATGGCCATATAATACCACAGCACCTTTCTAAGAATAGTAGCATTTCTGTGCCTGCTCCCAGCAGAGTAGAGCGGGACAGACCTAGAACTGAGATTTGAGGTTCCTAGGATGTTAGGATTTGTTAATATAAATTATTCTGCAATGCTTGGGGAGGGGGGTATAGTGTTTTCTCTTTCGTTGCACAGTAGCTTCACTTTTATGCTGGATAGTTCAGCCTACTGCATAACCACTATAGATTGTTGTCTTCTAGGTGTCTCATGCCCAATATAAGCATGTAAACTTTAAACTGGATAATTTATGCATTTACTATTTGTTTGAAAGTAAAATAATAGAAATAGTAGTGTGCATCATTAGTTCAGTTATTATCTACATATTGCTCTGCTGTTGTAGTACTGGAAATGCATTTAGAATACCTGTTCCAGCAGAATTTTGTCTTCCCAGCTGTTTCACAAGATTTCTGAGTTTGAAACAGCACAGCTATGGAAAAAACTGCAGATTTATTTGGGTAAATTTCCCACATCCTCCTTTTCCAAAGAGATGCCAACAAGCACTTACTCTACTGAGCATTCGGGGAGTCAGTCCTCGGAACACTTAAATATTTAGGGAAGAAGATTAGCTGCATCAGTCTGCAGGTCTTGTCCTCTTACCTGGCAAATAGATATCTTCTAGGATTACTACAACAGGGAAAAGGCTCTGCAATTAGGGGCTTCTACAGCAACCTGATCTTTCAGCTGAATAGATTCGCCAAGATTTGCAGCCTTTCTGGTAGATTTTTATGACTGAATAGGGCCCTTGATGAGTTATCTGTATGCAATTTTTAAAATTGTTTTAGGCAAGACAGTTGATGTGCTTTAAAAACAACAGGCCACATCTTTTTGCAGACCTTCATTTGAATAAATTACTTATAGGTGATTTTTAAAAAAAAATTATATTTAAAGGTATCTGGCATAGGAACACATAGATGTTAAAATGAGAAAAATCATATAAATCAAATTCAACACCATTGAAATGAGTTGCCTGGAGATACTGAACTGTAATGTCAAATTTGAAGTGGCTGTGAAACACTAATTTATAAATATATAAAGCCAAATGCCTCACAGTTAGCATTTTGGTGTGCTTATTTAACAGTCTGCCATTTGAGAGTTTAATCCTATCAAAAGAAAAGAGGAGGATTAAAGCAAGTAAAGGTTTTTGAAAATGTCACTTTTTATGAAAATTCATGGTCTTATAAAATTTGATAATATTTGTAAATACAATGGGGAATAGGTCTGAGATTTGCGCCTTACGTAATATTCTGTAATCTGTCTTTCAAATAAACTTGAATGCCATCAGATTTTTTTTCCCTCTACCCTTGAGCATTAAACATTTTTAAGTCAGGCTTCAGATAGCTTTTCTACTATTTAACCAGAGATTTTCTGTAAAATTCTACTGTATGTATATATTTTGCTGCAACAGTGTTGGAACTAGTTTTTTTTTTTCATGCATGTCCAAACTTATGTCTACCTTCTTGCATGTGAACTCCAGGATAGTTTTTAATATGATTACATTAGGCCATATTGTGACTGGAGAAACCTTTGCCTTCTCTGCCCTCTTATGACAGGATCAGGGACAATTGCAGACGCTGTGATCGGGCATGTAGGGATACTTCCTCGCTGTTTTGGGGACAAACATTGCCCAAAGGGGAGAAAGCAGGTTCCATGGCTGTGCCTTTCAGTTTCCCCACTAGCTGGCAGAACAGGACAGATGCATCGTGTGCAGCCTGTGTAATTCTCCTCTTCTTCCCCGCCCCTCCCCCCCAATGTGTCATGAAACCCAATCTCTGAGGCACAGTCCCTCCCAGATTTTCCCTGCTGCAGCTCTATACAACCCCCAACCGAGGGCTTTTTAGGTTACAATCTAACCTGTTAGATTTGAAAAATAATATGCCACACAAAAACTGAATTAAAATTAATATTGAAGTGAAGCACTCAGTTAGAAAATCGTCTAGTGGGAGAAAGTGTACTTTTTCCAATAAACTCCATGTACTCGATCAACTAAACTCAAGTTTTACTCAGCCTCTGAGAAGAAAATGCATTTTCAGCCAAAAACAAAGCAAATAAAAATTGCTCAGCCCAAATGGTGAAAGAGTCAAAGGATATAAGCAACTGAAAATAGGTGGGGGTTTAGACTGGGATTATGTACCCTAACTGGGTTGCTGCTGCTGCCACTTTGCTGCTCATGTTGTCATTATAAAAGGTGATGGGATCTTATAGCCCATGCTTCATAGTTGCTACATTCTCTGCAAGAATGGCACTGGCCTCTAACTGATCCCCCCAAGAAGTATATATGTTCCGAAGGGATCTGTGAGGTTCTTGGGGGTGAGAGGTTTGCAATCCCTTCTTTATGGGGTTGAGTGTAGGGAAGTGGTCTTCCACCTGGAGATGATTCCTATGACTGTTCCATGAGGACAACCTTGCAGTGGCTTCTTACAGGATGGGTAGCTTGGGACTTCTGTTCTTTTAATATTTCTGGTAAACTCATTAAAGGCAAAATCCATGTTAACAATGCAGCCCTTTATAGCTACACTTTATAAAGGTCAGTGACATGATGACAATTTTTTGTTGTTGTAAATCTTTAGGTTCTCTATTTTGCATTTTTAATGACTGATTTAATTAACAGTCTTTCTGAAGGCTCCTATTCTGAATAGCAAATGTAATTGTTTTCCTGGTCTCATTTTTAAGTTGTCATTATGCAAATAGTATAAACAAATCAAGTGTCTCATAAAGCAATACAAAAAGGCAAGTAAATTGAACACGATCTTTCCCCTTGAAGCAGATGTAAAACCCAAGAAGAGCTGTTCTATTTTAGCTTCCACAGACGTATTGTGCTGACAATCCTTTTTGTATTCTCATGGTAATCTGCTCTGCTACACATACAAATATTGGACACAGGAAGGAGTTTTAAGTAGGTTTTGCAGACAGCTGTGTTTCTGATTTGCAAAGAAATTGATTTACAGTGATAGCTGATCTCACTAAATAAATAGCTTTCCTGCATAGGCCACCTAACTTTGTTTATATAAACAGTATGGCCTATTGTAAGAAAGATAACAGTGTTTTATTGATCAGGGTAAACAGATGGTTTCTGGGTAATTCAGTATGTTTCTGGAATGACTTTCCAAACTATTTGTGTGGTGTCCTACTGTGAAGTGCTGCAGCCATTGTACTTAAATTGATGTCTGTTGTTTGTGGTTGAAATGAGAAAAAATCTTTCCAAATGTATTCTAACAGAACAATCTTTTAAAAAAAAAAAAATAGTCACCACCCACAGTTCTCCTTAGTGCACTGATATTCCATGTTTGTTTATAAAGGCCAAGGTTTTTTAAAAAAAAAAAAAAAACTGATTTTTTTGGGTGCTTCAATTTTTGGGCATCCAACATGAAACACCATAGATCAGAGGGGGTGCTGAGCACTTTCTGAAAATCACACCCTTTGAAATGTGTCAAGTTAGGCACCCAAAATTACTAGTCACTTCTGAAAATCTTGGCCAAGTTGTCTTACACTTTCATAGGTTCATAGATTCCAAGGTCTGAAGGGACCACTGGGATCATCTAGACAAACCTCCTGTATAAAACAGCCATAGAACTTCCCCAAAATAATTGCTTGATCATATATATTATAAATACATCCCATCTAGATTTAAAACTTCAGTAATAGAGAATCTACCACAACCATTGGTAATTTGTTCTAATGGTTAATTACTCTCCACCTTTAAAAAAATTGACACCATATTTCCAGTCTTAATTTGTCTAGCTTCAACTTCCAGCCATTGGATCATGTTATTCCTTTCTCTGCTACATTGAAGAGCCTATTATTAAATATTTGTTCCCCATGTGTAGACAGTGGCAGGGCATGGGCCCCAGCCAATTTGGGAGCCCATGTAGGCAGGAGGCCACAGGTGCCGGACCTGTAGCCATGTCCTCTCCCTCTCCTCTCCCCCCTTGGGCCCACAGCCTTGCTCCTCCTCTTTTCCCCCCAAGGCCCCGCCCCCTGTCCAGGCCAGAAGTCAGGGCTGTGGTAGGGTGATCATTCCCCCTCGCCCCTGTGCGGACCTAGCCTGTGCCCCTCTCATTCCCGCCCCCCAACCCACACGCAGACTTGGCCCGAGCCCCATCGCTCACCCCTCAAGCCTCTTTTTGGCAAAACTAGGCATTTATCCCATTTTCTGTTGCCAACTGATCATTAGTTTTGCCAAAAAAGTCAGGATGTCTGGGCAGGGCTTAAAAAGGGGACTGTATGATCACCCTAGGCTTTGGTAAGAGCCACCCAGGGAGCCTGGGCCTCTGTGGGCGGCCCCAGCCCCTCCATTTGTCCTGAGAGCAGCCCCTGACCCATGTTCCTGTCTCCTGACGCACACTGCCTAGGTAGGTGGAGGTTCCAGGGCTCCCTACAGCAGCCTGGGCTCCCTGGGAAGCTCTTACCACAGCCCCTTCTGGCCTGGCTAGGAGGCGGGATTTTGAGGGGAAGGGGAGGAGCAGGGGGCAAGCCCCGGTGATTTGGGGAGCCCAAATATTTTGTGCCCATGGCCCCAATAAATATTAATCCACCTCTGAGTGTAGATACTTATAGACTAATCAGGTCACCCCTTAACATCTTTCTTGAATTGTGGGCACCAGAACAGGACACAGTATTTCAGTAGCAGTTGCACCAGTGCCAAATATAGAGGGGAAATAGCCTCTCTACTCCTACTTGAGATTCTTCTGTTTATGCATCCCAGGATAGAATTAGCTCTTTTGGTCACACTGTGAGCTCAAGTTCAGCTAATTATTCATCATGACCTCCAAGTTTTCTTCAGAGTCACTGTTTCCCAAGATAGAGTCCCCCATCGTGTAAGTGTGGCCTACATTCTTTGTTTCTACAGGTAAACATTTACATTTAGCTGTATTAAAATGCACATGATTTGCTTGTGCCCAGTTTACCAAGCAATCCCGGTCACTTTGAATCAGTGACCTGTCCTCTTCATTTTTTACCACTCCCCCAATTTTTGTCAGCTGTTGACTTTATTGGTGATGATTTTGTTTTCTTCCAGGTCATTGATAAAAATGTTAAGTAGCATAGGGCCAAGAACCAATTGCTGTGGGACCTCACTGAAAATACACCCACTTAATGTCAATTCCCCATTTACAGCTACATTTTGAGACCCATTAGTTAACCAGTTTTAATCCATTTAATGTGTTCCAGGTTAATTTTATGTTCTATTTTTTAATCAAAATGTCATGTGGTACCAAGTCAAATGCTTTACAGAAGTCTGTCTATTACATCAACACTTTTACCTTCATCAACCAAATTTGTAATCTCATCTAAAAAGGATATCAAATTAGTTTTGTCAGGATCTATTTTCCTATTGATTTGCATTAATTACATTTAATATTTTATTAATCGAGTCCTGTATCAGTTGCTTTATTATTGTGCCAAGAATCACTGTAAGGCAGACAGGCTTATGATTACATGGGTCATTTAGTGCCAATTTTTAAAAAGGGGTAAAGATTAGCTTTCTTCCAGAACTCCACCAGTGTTCCAAGACTTATTGAAAATCAGCATCAATGGTTCATCAAGATAATCAGCCTGTTCTTTTAAAACTCTTAGATGCAAGTTATGTGGATCTGCTGATTTTAAAAATGTCTTACTTTAGTAGTTTCTGCTTAATATCCTCCAGAGATATTAATGGAATGGAAAGATGAAATGTTATCCCCATATGATGAAATGATATCATCTCTTCTCCCCCTTCCCCCAAATGCAGAGCTGAAATATTTGTTGACCATTTCTGCCTTTTCTGTATTATTATTGATGATTCTACTATTTCCATATAGTAATTAGCCAATACTATTGTCAGGATTCTTCTTGTTCCTAATATATTGTCCTTAACTTTGCTGGCCATAGATTGCTCCTTGTGTCCCTTTGCTTCCCTTAGGGATTTTAGAAAAATAACTTCTGATTTATATTCATTATTATCAACTTCCCCTTTCTTCCATTTCTTGTACGTTTTTAATTTTTTTATAGCTGCCTTCACTTCCCCTTTAAACCAGGTTGGTTTTTTAAGCAGTATGGCTCTCTTCCTTGAGTGTGGGATTATGACTTTTTGGGTGTCTAATAAGAAATACTTGAGCTACAATGGGCCAGATCTTCAGATGGTGTAAATTGTTGCACTTCCATTGAAGTGAAGGGAACTATGCTGATTTATATCCGTTTAAGATCTGGCATAATGACTTATTTCCAATGGAGTACTGGAGAGAGATGTAGAATTCACATACAGCTTTTTTTTTTCCTTTTTTTTGGGGAGTGGGAGAAAGCAACTTATATAGTTTCTTTGAGACTCTCTCTCAGTGCTGCTGATAAGGGTAGAATGGATGTAAAACTTCTCTGGATACAGTGCTCCACTATGGAGCAAGGACATCAAAAAATAACCACTTAGCAAATGTTTAATTCTTCTTAGATACCAAAAAATCCAAATCAGAAACACTTTGATTAAATCCATAAACTATAAATGTATCTAGTTTTCGAAAGCTTCCTAATTACTGGAGAATTTTAGCTAGTTAATTTACCCAATAATGAGATCTGTTTAAGCATTAATTACAATTCTTCAAGGCTGGAATATTTTTTAAAGTCCTTTCATATCATATACATTTTGACAAGAATTTTTTAAAAATTCATCTTAGCCAAGCATTTAGCAGTTCTTATCCAAAACCAAAGCCTCATATTTTTGGGTTCCCTTTTTCCTTCTTCAGAAGACACACACAATATCTCTGTCCAAAGTCATTTACATTGTGAGGTAAAACATGACGACAATATCAAAGCCCATGTGTGCATTTTTAACTGCGGGGCTTCTAACTTGCTACCTTTTAGCTACATTTTCCTGGTCACCGCTGGGAACATTAATCTCTTATTAAAGTGAAAGTTGTTTTTTCTTTATTAAATCATGAACATGATATTTGTTGCCTGTAAATGAGAAAATAGTTCTGCATTTTGAATGAAAAATTTATTTATTAGATCAATTTCTATGGATTTTAGAAGAAATATGAAAAATCGTTTCAATGCACAGAGCAGTTCAGAATTAGGGCCTGATGCTAGAATCACTCCATCTAAAATTGCCAATCACAAATAGAGTGATTACCATGCCACACTATTTCTAAATGTAATCTTAATTTCTCTGAGTGTTTCCACCTATTCATTCTCACAGTTGCACACAATCAAAGTTTTAGATTTAATTTGATTAGCTGTATATTCAGTATTGATGTTAAATAACACATTGAACTGATTCTGATTTCATATAAACTGATGTAACTCGGTTGACTTTAGTGGAGTTATTCCTTATGTACATTGGTGTACATGAGATCAAAATCAGGCCTATTTTTCTTAGTCTGTACGTATGTATTAGTGTGCTAATCATTACTGTATGCTTTGGGGATGGCAAAGCAACAGGCAATTTTCTTAAACCTTCATAGTGCATCATCTGCACCAATCACAATCACCACCTAGCATTACAAGCACTGCACTCCTAAGCACAGCAACCAATATTAGTGGCTTTCAGCTTCAAATTGCTGCCTCAAGGCATCCCTGATCCTTATGGCCCCTCTAATACCCCTGGTATCTGGCTGTTCAAATTCAGCCTCCAGGCACTGAGCCTCAGCAGTCCAGCCCTGAGTGAAGCTTTCACCCTTCCCTTCACAAATATTATAGACGTACAGCACGCGGCTATAAGCATAGGAATATTCTCATTGGCCAGGTCCAGTCTCCCATATAGGCAGCACCAGTGGGCCTTTAAATGGCCAAAGGCACACTCAACAGTCATTCTGCATGTGCTCAGCCTGTTGTTGAACCACTCCTTGCTGCTGTCAAGGTTCCCCGTGTATGGCTTTGAGTCACGGCATTAAGGGGTAGGCAAGGTCTCCCAGGATCACAGTGGGCATTTCAACTTTCCCTACAGTGATCATCTGGTCAGGGAAGAAAGTCCCTGCTTGCAGCTTCCTGAACAGGCCAGTTTTCCTAAAGATGCGTGCACCTTTCCGGACCAGCCCGCGTTAATGTCTGTGAAAAGCCCATGGTGATCCACAAGCACCTGGAGCATCCTAGAGAAATACCCCTTCCAATTAATGTACTCAGTGGCTAGGTGGTCTGGTGCCAGAATTGGAATATGCGTGCCACAGTTTAAGGAAGCCCATTTGTGCAAAGCCATCCACAATGTCACACACATTGCTCAGAGTCGCTGTCTTTTGGAGCCGGATGCGATTAATGGCCCTGCACATTTCCGTCAACATGCATCCAATGGTCGACTTTCCCACTCCGAACTGGTTAGCGACCGATCGGTAGCAGTCTGGAGTAGCTAGCTTCCACAGTGCAATCGCCATGCGCTTCTCCAGCGACCAGGCAGCTCTCATTCTTGTGTCCTTGCACCACAGGGCTGGGGTGAGCTCATCACACAGTCCCATGAATGTGGCTTTCCTCATCCGAAAGTTCTGCAGCCACTGCTCATCATCCCAGACGTGCATGACGATGTGATCCCACTTCTCCGTGCTTGTTTCCCGAGCTCAAAAGCAGTGTTCCACTGTGTTCAGCACCTCCATGAATGCCACAAGCAATCTCGTTCATAGCTACTACATGTGGCGAGATCAATGTCGAACTTCTCTCGTCTTTGTAGTTTAAGGAATAACTCCAGTGCCACTTGTGACGTGTTAGTGCGAGCAGCATATTGGTCAACAGTGCGGGATCCATTCCTGCAGACTGAAGAGGCAGAGCGCGCAGTACACAAACCGTTGAAAGATGGCGCCAAATGTGGACGGAAGTACAGGGATTGCTGGGATGAGAAGCAATGCATCACAGGGCATTGGGATAGGACCCAGGATGCCCTGGGACCCACTCCGCCTTCCCACAACTCTTGGCGGCAGAAGAGGAAGAGATGCTCTGTGGGATAGCTGCCCAGAGTGCACCGCTGTGAATACCGCTGGAAGTGCCTCAAGTGTGAACATGCTATTGCACAGGTAGCTGACAGTGTGAACCCACAACAGTGGTTTCCTGTCAGCGCTCTCTGCGCGGCGATGTAATTCTGCCAGTGTTGACATACCCTTAGTTACTTGGATCTATTGAGCCACGGTAGCTATTTAAATAAAATTTAGTAGAACTGCCTTGTTTTTAATCATTAATATTACAAAATTTCAGTGGGTGCCATTAATCTGAATATTTATTGCACAACGGTATTTACCTTACACAGTAATTGCAGTACTCTGTGTTTATAAAATGGGGAATACCAGGTTAACTTTTAATGAGTAATAAATATCAGGTTTCTTTAAATGATTTTAATTAAATTTAGATCAGATAAGAAAACTTTCTTCTTCGAGTGATTGTTCACGTCCATTACACATTAGGTGTGCGCGGCTCCGACCCGACGGGAGCCGCTAAGGGAAAAAGTTTCCGACGTCCGTGCACGCGGCGCGCGCACACTTAAAGTGTAATGGACGTGAACAACACATCTCGAAGAACAACAGTTACAGAAGGTAAGTAACCGTTCTTTATGGAATAATGCTATAATTGTAATCCTAAAAGCCTTAAAGGGTTGGATGGCTTTCTTCTGACAAAACAATACAAGGGCCATAAGAATTTTTTGGGGGAGGGGCAGAAAGGTTCTACACCAGGTTTCCACAACATCATGCAATTCAAATGAAAACTTGTGTAGATTGAGGTTTTTCTGTTTGTTAGGACAGGTGAGTTAGCATAGACATCACTTTTATTTTTATTTAGAAACATACACATTTTACTCTTTAAAAACATTAATACAGAAACACTTTTTTTATGAGCTTCAATTCAAGTATTCACTAAAAACCCATAGCAGTATGCCAGTTCATCAGTTTGTAAAACAAAGCATTTTGTAAAGCTGACCCAGAATTACCAAGCAAATGAGCCATTATTTTCAGGTCAGAAAGATAATGCCTTCTATTTCTGATTCACTTAAGCCTCTTTTCTGTGTAGAGCTTTGGGAAACATTGCAATTAAATTAAAAATCCATGGTCTATTAAATGGGTGTGGTTGGTTAAATACTCTGCCTTCCTTTCCCCAACTGACTCAATGTTGCTTGCTTTAAGATAACATCACAGTTACTTTCTGACTTAGTAGGGTAGCTTAGACATTTGATAGCCTTCAGCCAACAGCAGTAAATATGATAATATAAATCTTATTCTGTTGCTTTCCCAAAACTTTGACCATGATGCCACTACTACATGGCCACTACTACAGGGGAAAGGTGGAGGGGTTAGGATACTAAGTGGATTCCCTACCTGTCATGGCATAGAATAATAAGCAAACAGTGCTAACCTTTTTAACTCCCCTTTTCCCCCAAATTCAATTTCTCTCCTCTAATTAATCTTTGTCCATAAATTTCATGTTCCCGAATTTCTCCCATCAGAGATGTCTTTTCTTGCTGAAATAGACTGACACATCTGGAAGAAACAGTTCAAAGATAATTTAGGGGGAGTATTGCTACCTGTGGGCTTGTTCTCTCTCTTTACATGTGTTGAACCTCTTGCTCCATGAATAACCCAACTGAAGTCAATGGGACTACTCGTGGAGAAAAGAAATATTTAATGTGAGTAAGGCTGGCAGATACAGGGCTTGTGGTATAAGCTCAGTCTTCTTTGCCATCTATGAGAGTTGTAAGACTATTGTAAGAAACTATTGCACTTCATCAGGATACAATCACACTTTAAAATGTTGCCTCCTTAATATTTTTTTTAAATCTAGAGGGGTGTGTGTGTGCATGTTCACTGAAAAGACTCGAGCAAAAACTGGGGGGAGTCTAATTTTTAACTCACATGAAAATTACAGACTGCCTTGTCTTCACTAGAATTTTAACTTGAGTTTAAAATACACCATTTCTCCTCGTGAAGACAAAGCCTCAAGGATGCATCTATTCTCCAGCATTATCTTGAGTGATCCACCCTTGAGTTACTTCCTTCAAGTCAGCCTATCACGCAGAAGAGCAGCCACAATACAGAATAACAATGGAGCGGTGCAAGGATTGCACTAACGGCCCACATCCACACTAGAACTCTACTCATTCTTCTGTGGCACTAGGAGTACGTCTACTCTGCGATAAGAGACACAGCATAGCCACAGCTAACGTGGGTCATCTGACTCAGGTTTGTGGGACTCTGGCTGTGAGGCTATAAAACTCCAGTGTAGAGGCTCAGGCTGGAGTTCAGCCTCTCAGACTCCACAAGGTGGGAGGTCCCTGAGTCCGAGCAGGTACACTGCAGTTTTAGAACTCTGCAATCTGAGTCCATGTCAGTTGACCCAGACCAGCCATGTGTTTTTTTTATTTCAGTGTAGGCATACCAAGACTTCTGAGGGCTTATCAAATGGTTTGTAGCACTACACTACGTTGTGCTGCTCTATGAATGTCCTTGCAGTGAAATGTGGGAGAACACAAGCCATGCACGACTGCAGAAGAACTCAGAATGGCCCCAGATAACACTGACCCTAACCCAGTGAATGCTCTGAAATGGTGAGGAAACACGGAAATGTCTGAAGGACTTGTTAAATTTGTATAAATTTGAGTATTTCTTGTTGCGATTAAGTAAAGAGCAGTGGTTTTATATGTATCACACTATTCACATGACCCTTGAAGAGGTAAATTGTAAGCCCAGAGCAGCTGCTTCGTGCCATGAGAAAGCAGCAGCATGTTTTAAGGAGAGTACACAAGCTACATGCAAAGATGGAGGAGTGGAGACAGCTGATGCATTTTCTTATCGCAGATGAATCGCCCTATGCCAATGATGGTTCTAGACCAGGTCCACAGGTGCAATATGGTGGCATTACACCATCGTTCAGGTGTGGGACGACCAGCAGTGGGCTCAAAACTTTTCTATGAGGAAGCCACGTCCCTTGAGTTGCATGAAGAGTTTTCCCTGACCTTTCAACACCAAGAATAAGGATGAGAAAGGCCATACCAGTGTGGAAGTGGGTTCCTGTAGCCCTCTGCAAACTAGCTACCCCAGATTTGTAGCGATCAGTTTGACAATTGACTTGTCAACACCAGTTTTGTAATTATGGATATTTGCAAGTTAATTGTTGCTTTGCCCATCTTCACCACCCATGGATGATCTGCCGCTCATGGATGATCCACTGTGCCCAAAATAATTGCAGGGTTTCAGCTAGTAGGCTTCCTGAATTCTGGTGAGTCCTTCAGTAGCACCAGCCTGCTCATTATCTTGCCCACTCCCATGTTCCCTAAGGTACACATGAATATATAAACAAGAAAAGGTATTATTCACTCATTATGCAAGCCTTCGGGGACCATAGAAGGAGGTACATGGATAATCTACATTGGATAAACCAGCAAAGAATACTATGCAGATGTATTCCAGAGATCCAGCCTATCTGAATATGAAAACCAGGAACTTTGTTCTTACCTAATAATAATTATATCAATGGGGTGTCCATCCCCTCTGGTATTTTGGCAACCTATATACTTCCATGGGTCGTAAAGTCCTACCATGATTTGCAGGCTCCTAGAAGAAGACTGTTTAACTGTTCATTGGCTCACCCAATTAAATTAATAGGCAGACAGTTTAAAACAAACATAAGGAAGTACTTCCTTATTTCATACAATGAACAATCAACCTGTGTAACTCATTGCCAGGGGATGTTGTGAAGGCCAAAAGTACAACTGGGTTCCAAAAAGAACAAAATAAGTTCAGGGAGGATAGTCTATCAGTGGCTATTAGCCAAGATGATCAGGGATGGAACCCCATGCTGTGGTGTCCCCAAACTTCCGACTGCTAGAAGCTGGGATTGAACAATGTGTCACTTGATAAATTGCCCTGTTGTGTTCATTGTCTCTGAAGCATCTGACACCACCCACTGTTGGAAGACGGAATACTGGGCTAGATGGACCATTAGTCTGATGCCATATGGCCATTCTTTTGTTCTTACACACTGTGCAGAATGATAGTGGAATGTGCCTTTGGTCGACTGAAAGCAAGATGGAACTACCTAAAAAGCTGTTTATGCAGTGTGTGTATAATGTAGTAAAGGCTTGATCTTCATTAGAAAACTTGCACCATTTAACTAAATCAATTGTAAAGGCAGACAAACCTCAAGAGTCCCTTTTCTAGCCATGTATCAGATTCAAGATACGTCTACACTTATGGTGGTGTGTTGAGTACAGGCAATGCACGCCCAGATAGCCTGGGTATAAATAGCAGTGTAGATGGTGAGGCACAGCTTAGGTTAGTAGAGTAGGGTGCCCTACATGCCCGAATACCCTGCATATTTACCCTACATGGCTATCTACATGTTCAAGCAGTGCCTCCCACATCTCCACTGCTATTTTTAGCTGCTAAAATAGCAGTGTAGTTGCCCACTACCTCTCGCTGCCAGAGCCTTTCCCTGCCATGGTGAAAGCCTCCAGCAGCAGGGAAGGTTCCAACAGGAACAAGGCAGCAAGGAAAGACTCCGACTGCTCCCCGCAGCTTGAGACTTTCCCAGCTGCCTCCCTACTGCCGGAGGCTTTCACTGAGGCTTACAGCTACACACCACAGTGACAAGTGTGGACACAGCCTGCCTTTTTTTTGGATGGTGTAGCTACACTTCTAGTGTCTGTACTCTACGTGCTGCTGTAAGTGTAGACATGGCCTCAGTCGTCTCGTCTTCATATTGATGGCCCTACATACAGTAATTGTATTTCTGCCTGTATTTCATCAGTGATTGCCCGCTACACTACTTTTGGTGCATTTTTGAAAGAATTTTAAGATTTCTTTAACATTTATTTCATATTGATGGACGTTAAATAATGAACTTGCTGCTCAGTGGGTTTTAATGACACAAATTATTTAGGATTGCAGCCAGAAGTGAATATCTATATTGTCAATATCTTTTCCAGCTGTTTCGTTTTTTTTATACTGGTAGTCACATTAGTACAAGTTTCAAGTACAGTATAATTTTATTTAAATAGCCTTGGGGATGTCCGATACCTTTGGATAACCAGGCTTTTGGATAAATGGAGGTGTTATTTTAAGCTGCAGTTTGTTTTGTAATGCTGGCTCCCAATGGTGGAGAAGAGAAAAGAGGAAGGAGAGGAGGAGTTGTTGCAGAAGACAGGAGCCTTCTTTGCGTGAGAGAGCCAGCCTGCCCACTATTCGTGTAAATTTATATTGATGTAAGTGAAAGCATAGTCAGCGCAAGTGAGCTTCCCTTGGGGATGAACTTGACCCATAGGATCTCTTTGTTGTCTTCTTAATCCAGATATCATCAGTTCTTAATATATGAATGTCCTGCTGTACAGCTGGAGAAAAATCAGTCCTATTGACACTGATCATGCTGCAGCAGAGGGATTGGTAACTTAGGGTGTTTAGATTTTTTTCTTCAGGTAGTGACTTTTCATTGATATAAACACTATGTCCAGTATTGGTCCTAAGTACTGAGGTATAAACTATTGGAAAAACTTCAGGTTTTCTGATTGGGGAAAAAAAATGTAAACTTAATGGGGCGAATGCCTTATTCTATAGTGATCATGGCATTTTCTGATAAGAATCTTTAGAACCACTTTTAATCTAAACTTCTTTTTACAAGTAGTTATTTGCCTCCCTCTTCAGAGTGTTTTTTCTGCAACACACAAAAAAATAATTAGTTCAGTTAATTAAATAATCTATTTCTGATTCCCGAAACCCAGGTAATACAGGGCTGTTGCAGGGCTTGGATCTTACCTTTCTGCAGAGTTAAACTAATTTAAAAAAAAAAAGAGAGACTCATTCTCACAGCCGATCAATTCAAACATGCTGATGGTTTAACTAATGTTATCTGGTGAAGGAAACTATTCACTTTTCTGTTTGCCTTTCCCTATTTAACCATTATGTGAAACAGCAACCTGAGGTTAATTTCTATTAACTTTGTTCTTGGGAGATGAAGTGAACATTTAGAGAGAGGATAGTGTTTTGAAGTATTTTCTATCAGTGTCATTTTCACCAGCTGGAACTCTGTGGCTGTTCTGTCTGTGGAGAAAAGCAGAAGGGAAGTATCACTGGATGTTAGCTACGGTGTGCAGTCAGAAATCCATCCCATGTATTAGTGATTGGTAAATTACACCTCTACCCCGATATAACGCTGTCCTCGGGAGCCAAAAAATCTTACCGCATTACAGGTGAAACCGCGTTATATCGAACTTACTTTGAGCCGCCAGAGTGCGCAGCGCAGACCCGCCCCCCTGGAGCACTGCTTTACCATGTTATATCAAATTCATGTTCTATCAGGTCGTGTTATATCGGGGTAGAGGTGTATTCACAAGGCTACGATCTACCAACCCCTTTTTTTTCATGGAGTTAAAGATATGGAAGCTTGCCAAACATTTTATAAGCATTTAAGATAGTCACAGTATAATACATATTTCAGTCTGTATAATTAGGCATTTGTCAGTGAACTTATGGTGCATGTTTCTTTACATCTTCTATAATGGTGCCAAACAGAAAAGAGACAGCGACATGGAGAGTGTAGCTGGTATCCTGGGAAAACTTTTGGAGTCAGAAACTTGAATGACAAATTGATACCTCCAGTGCAAATGAATGGGTAGAAGTCTGTTCCAGAGTAGTAGGGCTGGAGCTAGGAGACTAATGGTTATGTAAAAGAAACCTGTGTATATAGTGAATAGACAGAGAAAATGGAGCATTTGCCTTATGCTCTCAGAAAGCTGTCTCCCCTAGCTTCCAGGCAGATAAATTGAATCACTTTCACAAGTACTTTAGTTGAAATTTTCAAGTGTCCACTAATTTTGGGTGCCTTTATTTCTAGGTGCCCAACTTAAAACAGCTGTGGTCTGATTTCCATAATGACTGGACGCTCCCCGCTCCATCTAAAATTAATGGGAGTAATGTATCTTCAGTATTTCTGAAAACATCAGAAATAGGTCTAAAAATTAAAAATGGGTCTAAAAAATCAGACGGCCATCCAAAAACAAAGATGCTCATAATTAGTAGAACCATTTTGAAAGTTTTGTCCTTTAAACTAGCAGCTGTCTTTGAGTAATCCCCCAGCTGGCTGTTAGTGCTGCACTTGAAAATTCTGGGACTTATCATTGGTGCCAGTGTTTTCCTTCTGTGTCCCTCCCCCATCTCTTCCCTCACTATTGGTTTACTTTCCTCTCAACATATGTAGCCCTCCACCCTTCCCCATTCACTGGCCCAGTATGAGTTTGTTCAAGATAGGGGAAACCTGCCTTGCGACTTTTTACACAGCTTTGGGAAACTGGGCCTGAGGCTCCTTTGTATGCTCTGCATTGTATGTCAGTGTGTGTGTTTACCTCACACCAGACCCACTCAGACAAACCACCAGGAACAAGGCTTTATTCTGTAAAGAACATAGGACAGGACTACAGTCCAGCAGCCTCCTCTCTACTTGCTGTCAGAGCTGAGACCCTTCTCCCGGGAGAGCGGAGGGTACATTGTACAACACAACCCCCCCCTTACAAACATGTTCTAACTCCCACAATAACTAAACCCCAAAACAAACAAGCCCATATTCTCCTTTTGTGTCACTTAAACTCCTCTCAGGGGGCTTGTTAAGCCCTTTTTGGTCCTAAGTGTAAAGAACATAGAACAGGATTACAGTCCAGCAGCTTCCTCTCTGCTTGCCTGCTACGTGCTCCCAGCTCAGTCAGTGCTGAGACCCCCTGCCAGGAGGGCAGAGGGTACATCCTGGCAGGAACCAGGAAGGTCTCCCAACATGCCGCAGTTTGTATTCCACAACTTGTAGTTCCCACGGCTGCTGTTGAAGCACACTGAACCTTGGGCTACACCCCCATGTAGGTTTAGGCAGATCACTTCCATCGAAGCTTAGTGCAGATCTCATGGTTGACATCTGAATAGCAATAGCAAATCATCCTTCTGTGCTGAAGTAGTCAGAATTACCCCTCTGAAATGTGGCAGTGATGCCAGTTAGAAGAGTAATTGCCTATTTTTCTTTCTGTTATTCTTTGGGAATAATATCTAATGTGGTTTGCAAGGGCTTCTAGAATTAATATAAGCCAGTGACCATGTTCACCACTAGTTTTGGTATATCATGGGGGGAAGGGGAGTTAATTGTGTTAGAAGAGAAAAAGACAGCACCAGAATGCCTCAAGTTCCCTATTGTTGGAAATGTCCTTTTACCACTGTACTAAAAAGGTGGTGGGGGGGAGCGGGAATGGGAAGAACCTAGACACAGGGCGAATTTTGAATGAAGGGACAACTAGTAATCTAATATTTATTCGTTTATTGCATAAACAAACATTCTCCACCCCATCAGTGGTATCTACAAAACAATTCTGTTTCCTCAAGTCTGCTACACATTCAATAATTAGACAAAAATACATTTATTCATAAATCTTGTCACTTTATGCACACTACTAAATCCACATTCATAACAAGCAGCTCACCAACATTATCAACTGCTGTTGGACCAAATAATTTTGCTGTGAAACTTGCAATGAGAATCCTCCTGTGATATGCACAGCCAGTTTCTAGGGAGCATGAAAAAATCTGCAGGATTAAAATGATGAAAAACATAGCATAATAATTACTTTCTGACATAAACAGAATACTCTGTATCTGGATAGTGAAAATTTATTTGTATTCAGCTTGTTAGAGAAGGCCTAGCACAACGTGCAGTCATCTCTGTATTTTGGAATTAAGATCTATGCACTGAAACAAATTAAATTAATCTATATGTGCATGAACACATAATATAAAGGATTGTTTGTTGAGTTCAGTAAGAATAAGAATATCTGTTCAGGATTTACCTGTTAATCAAAATTAATATGCTTATTATGTATTAAGTAAAATAAACTAGATGGCATGAAGTTTGGTGTTTAACCAAACCTCTTACCAGCAGCACTTACTTAATTGATCTAAACTCTATTAATTATTAAAGGAGAGATGGCAGGGAAGGTGGGAAGGAAAGTCAAGTACCGTTTATGAACTTGGCACTGAAGAGCAGGTGTGATGATGGAGAAAGACTGTATTAATTTAGCAGTGTAAACAGAAAGAGAAGAATATCTAACATGGATAATTGTCACTGCCAACAAAGTCACTTGGGTAATAAGGTCACAGGAGTAGAGCAACTAACTTTTCAATTAGCATTAAATCTTTTAGCAGTCAGATTATCTAACTTTCTTTTAAAAGTCACAGGAAAAAATATGTGATTGTACAATTACAGCTATAAAATGACAAGTATTGGTTACAAATGATAAAATTGTCTCAAGTTGCTTATATATAAATTATAAAGAAGATTTAAATTAATAGGAGAACCACTAAGTTCACAAAAGACCGTAAACTTTAGGGAATTAAGCTACTTGGTTGTTAAATTCAGCATGATCAAGAGAAGGAAACAAAACAGCAAAAAAAAATGGTGACTTTTACTTTGTTTCATGCTGGAAAGTTATTCTCGTGACCAGAATATCTTGTATATTACAAAACAAGTTGTCCAAAATGTGTCTAGAAAAGTGTTGACACTGACCTGCAGTAGTGAAATTTGAAAGTATTGCTAACGCCAGTCATTCAAAAGTCCTGTCAGGACCCCTATAAACCATGGCTTTCTGGTTTTTGATCTTTTTTAGAGTGCAGTCAGGTCACATTTTCAAGTTTTTCTTTACAACCATGAGGACTAAAACCTTTTTTTAGAAAAAGGAAAGTTGAGATTCTTATGAATTCACAGAACTCCAGGAGATGGTGCATTAAGAAAAACTCATAATATTGTGAAATTCACAATCAAATTATAAGAGTTGGCAACACTTGATGTGTTTTTGTTTTATGTATTTGCCACAAACACTTGCAAGAATTTCTTATAAGAAATAGTAAAATAATTTCCCATGTTAGAAGATAATCAGCGACCTCTTGAGAATTATCCCTTTCATCATGCCACGGTCTGTTTATATAAAATTGCTTACTCTGCAGATACACTCAAGATGATGGCTACATAAAAATATTGTGTAAGTAAACTGTTCATTTCAACAAGTATAAGTCATAATCTTTTTTCTGTGTATTTTAAGGAATCACCGATTATGAATAGTTTGTCAGACCGTTAATGATTCTGTTTTTGCAGTCTTTTCCAGTGACTCCATCCCTGTGTAACAGTGAGGGGTCTATATTTTTTGAGATACTTCGGTTTTATTCTTCTGTTTCAAAGAAATAGTAGAAATTTAGAGTTTTTACTTAAGACATTAAGCCAGAGTTTCACAGAGTGTTTAGTAATAGGATCCTTTTACAGTAGAACCTCAGAGATACGGACACCTCAGGGACAGAAGTTGTCCGTAACGCTGAAATGTGGGGGATTCCAACTAAAGTCCTTCAGGAAATCCCGTAGACTTTTCCTCTCCATTGTGGGAAGATCCCAGGGCTCAGCAATATCCCAAAGGCTTTCCAAGTGCGTCTCGATTTGCATCTGACAGTGTTACCAAGCTCACAATATGTCCCCTTCAGACTCTGTTTGTACACACTCCACAAGGTCAATTTAGTCATCCGTTGCCGCCTTCAAGTGTGTCCCTATCTCAGAGATCTGTAAAGTGGCGACATGGGCGTCAGCCCACACTTTTGCACATCGCTATGCGATTACTGGGGACTTCACCTCCGATGCCATCTTTGGCTCCCCAGTACTGTCATCTGTAACTGACCCAACTCCGAAGTCCCAGCCCTCCAGAAGGGATACTGCTCGGGAGTCACTTACAGTGTAGAACCCGTAGGGACACTACTCAAAGAAGAAGTTACTCACCTTGTGCAGTAATGATGGTTCTTCCACAACCCACCCTCCTCCCCTCTACTTCGGAGTTCTTGTCAATGACTCTGCGGTAGGGAAGGAACTGAGGGACTTAGCCCATGCATACTGGCAGGCCTCATGGCGCAGCATGAGGAGAGACTGCGCATGTGCGGGCCCAGCAGACACTGCTCCCAAAGTTCTCCAATCAGCAGCGCAGGAACACAAGCATACCTGCAGTGGAGCACCCATAGGAGGACACATCTCGAAGAATCATCATTACTGCACAAGGTGAGTAATTTCTTCCACTGTCCTATAAATGTAGTTAACTACAGAGATGCTTTGTATTACATTTCGTTCTCAGAAGCTCTGGAACTGAAGATTCATCAAGTAATCTGTCTATCTGAGTAGCTCATAATTTTTAGCCATAGCATGATGCCATGTTTTATACAACTGGCTATCACTCAGTGTCGGACAGTAAAATCTGCTGTATTGCCTGTAATAAATGTCTTGACTCCACCTAGAATGGAGTCTATCCATATTTGTGCTACATTGAAGCAATAACCAAAGATTGCAAGAGAGAGCCTGCAATATTTTTTTAAAATAAGCTTGTAAAAATTTAGAACAAATTATCTACTAATTGCCTTGCTCGCAATTAACCATAGGCATCAGACTTCAAACTCTTATCATTTGATCTGTACTAAGGTTTTGGGCACAACAATCTGCTTACATGCTGTGAGGGTTACTTTAACATCACTAATTTATAGACTTTAAATACAGCTACCAGGAAATACAAAAAGCTTGTTAAAGACTTATCCTCTCATCAGTAAAGTGACAACATAAAATAAACTATCAGTTTTTAGCCATGTTGCTACACCTCCCTCTTACTTTCACAGAAATTAGTGTCTCTGTTGGACTTCTTTTGGCAGCTAGAATTTTGGGACTATATAGGATAACAGTATTTGCTTAAATACCATGGTGTTAGGAGTCTTATCATTACCTTAGATAGCCAGCTACATTGCTACAGTTTTATTTCACAGTAACTTCATGAATTTATTAAAGGAATTTCTCTGCTGACATGAAAAACTGCCAGATTATCTGTTTTGAAAGCCAGTCATTATATGCTTTTTCTCTCATCTACTGCCAGGTGGCAATAACTGCCTATCACATTGGTTTATATAGAGAAAGATTTGAAGATTTATAAACAATTAAATACAAACTGTAATAACCTGAACATTCATCTACTTTGATTTGAACAATTTGATTTCAATAAAAGCAACTTAATTCCTAATAAGAGTGGAAAGCCAAAATAAGAAAGCATTGGTTAGTGACCACTGTTTATACTGTAAAAGAATGGTAAGTAAATTACTAAATAAAACTATGCATATAAAGGGCACAAAATGAAGTTGTATTCTTTGATTATGTGGTACATAATAATCTGCACCATACCGTCTGGTGACTATGTGGAGAAAAGAACAGCAGTGAAGAACACTATTAAGTTCTTAGAATGAGCCAGGCATTTGATGACATTGTATTGCTGACAGACATTTCAAAATGATGCATGCTGTGCAAAGGTAGCATGATTGGCATCCAACAACTGAGAGCAAATAGGCTTCATACATGCAAAAGCCATAATTTCTGTGCAAAAATAAGTATGCAAAAATTGTGCATTCATAAACAGAAGCTGTGTGACAGTCCCTTGAATATTTGGCCTGTAAAAGCTTAGCAATATTTATTTCCAGTGCTAATATGTTTAAGTATCTTGTGCACTCTTATGATTTCTACATTTTTTTTGTGTGGACATTTTGGTTTGAATTTTAATTAAACATATCAAAAATCTAGCAATACAAAGATTAAACCAATTACAATGGCAATACCTTCATTTCCCACATTGTACCTTCAGCTGCCATCTACAGCTGGAGTACAGTAACGTTCCAAGGAAGAAAGCAAGTTGCCATAGTGGGCTCCAGTAACTATTCTAGAGGAAGAAGTTGTAAATCTTGGGTTTCAGGTCCTTGATTTTTAAAAATGCAAAAGTCGTCATCTTAACATTTTGAAAAATGAATACCCTATTTTCCCTTATTGAGTCAGTTAATTGAGCAATATGAACATTGACCAGGCTAAGCCCAAAATAGACTCTCACCCCATGCCCCATAATGAGGATAATGAAAATAATTATATATACTGTTGCCTCGCCAGCAAAATATATATTACTGTGAATAATTGGGTGATTAGACTTTTCCAGGCCACCTTAAATGTGGAATCTGAATATGGGAATGTTGCCATAGTGCAGTGGTCCTCAGTCGGCGGGCTACCTGCGGCCTAATCAGCTCACAGCTATGGCTCATGTGACATCCTTAGGGCCATACAGGTAATATGTCGTGTGGATGCAGCCCACATAACACAGAGAGAGCTGCATATGCAGCCCAAAATGGTAAATAGATTGAGAATCACTGCCATAGTGGATCATTATTGTCTTACTGGATTAGATTCAAAGTCCATCTAGTCCTGTAGTCAGTGGCAGTGGCCACTAGCAGGTGCTTCAGAGGAAGGTGTAAAAACTCCACCACAGATCAATATAGGATAATCTGCTTCTTGCTGTTCCTCCCCCGTCTCCCAGTTAGGTCTCATCCTGATCTCTAACAGTCAGAGATTGGCTTGGGCATTGCACTGTTGTAGCCAGCGTCGTAAGATATTTACATGCCAGATGCGCTAAAGATTCAAATGTCCCTTTGTGCTTCAACCACCATTCCAGAGGACATGTGTCCATGCTGATGATGGGTTCTGCTCGATAATGATCCAGAGCAGTGCAGACTGTTGCATGTTCACTTTCATCATCTGAGTCGGATGCCACCAGCAGAAGGTTGATTTTCTTTTTCGGTGGTTCGGGTTCTATAGTTTCTGCATCGGAGTGTTGCTCTTTTAAGACTTCTGAAGACATACTCCACACCTCTTCCCTCTCAGATTTTGGAAGGCACTTCAGATTCTTAAATCTTGGGTTGAATGCTGTAGCTATCTTTAGAAATCCCACATTGGTACCTTCTTTGCGTTTTGTTAAATCTGCAGTGAAAGTGTTCTTAAAACGAACAACATGTGCTGGGTCATCATCTGAGATGGCTATAACATGAAATATATGACAGAATGCAGGTAAAACAGAGCAGGAGACATACTATTCCTCCCCAAGGAGTTCAGTCAAAATTTAATGAACACTTTTTTTTTAATGAGCATAATCAGCATGGAAGCATGTCCTCTGGAATGATGGCCAAAGCATGAAGGGACATACGAAGGTTTAGCATATTTGGCACATAAATACCTTGCAATGCCGGTTACAAAAGTGGCATACGAATGCCGGTTCTCACTTTCAAGTGACATTGTAAATAAGAACTGGGCAGCATTATCTCCTGTAAATGTAAACCAACTTATTTGTCTTAGCGATTGGTTGAACAAGAAGTAGGACTGAGTGGACTTGTAGGCTCTAAAGTTTTACATTGTTTTGTTTTTGAGTGAAGTTCTGTAACAAAAAAAATTCTACATTTGTAAGTTGCACTTTCACGATAAAGAGATTGCATTACGGCACTAGTATGAGGTGAATTGAAAAATACTATTTCTTTTGTTTGTCATTTTACAGTGCAAATATTTGTATTCTGTGTTGTAACTGAAATCAATATATTTGAAAATGTAAAAAAAAATCCAAAAATATTTAATAAATTTCAAGTGGTAATCTAATGTTTAACAGTGCAATTAAAATTGCTATGAATTGTGATTAATTTTTTTCACAATTTTTTGGTTAATTGCGTGACTTAACTGCGATTAATTGACAGCCCTAATATAAATATCTAATCACCTTTTGAAGAGGAAGCAAAGGGGGGTGAATCATAAAATTATACCAAATATAGTTCTGTAAATAGAAATGTAAGCATTTAAGTACAATACAACCAATTACTGTTGAGAGATATTTAGGTGGGCCATCTGCTCTACATAAAAGTAAATTCAAGTGTAGCTGTACAAATAATTATTAACAAAGCACTTCTCTATCACATCAATATATGCAAAAATCCCTGATGTTACACACTGCTGTTAACCTTGGCACAGTATATGCAAAACATTAATGTTTCTAGTTCAACCCAGAAATGAGTCCTTGCCATAAAAAGGCATAAACATACATTCCTATCCCCACTGAGAGGTTTTAAGCTACTAAATCATACAAATATCAAAATACAATGTAATTTAGAATTTTCAATTTTATTATCTTACAATGCTGTTTAGATGGTATTAAAGTATGTAAGTCAAAGGATATTTTTTTGAACCCAAGAGTTCAGCAAGAAGGAAAGGCTCTGCATGATGAAAACATGGGTTTACTTTTCATGATTTACTGCTGACAGTTGAAGGCTAGCAAACTTCTTCAGTAGGAAGTAAAACCCCTTACTGATGCATTATGGTAACCTACAGAGATGAGTGTTGTTTAGATGATATAGGAATATTGAGCTTTTTCTGATTGGGAGTAGAAACAAAAAAGGGCAAAAGCAGTACTCTTGCTAGTGTCTCCATAACAACCCCAGCCTCTCTATCCTTTCCTCACATAAAATTTAAATTAGCTGCAAATCAAAAACCCAAAATGAGACTTCAATAGGATTAAAAAAGATGAAAGATGAAATATGAGTGTATTGCAGGGCAATCATTAAAATACAATTTTCCCCCCTCACAGGCTTTTGAGCTCAAATAGCAATAATGCGATCATTGTTACAACTTCCCTTAAGGATCTAAAAAGTATTCTATACATAGTTATATTTTCTATGCTGTCCACAGTCCTACTGGCTGTATTGTATTGTACGTCTGCCTAACTGCAAATATACTAATTTTTTGCCTTAAGTTTAGAATTTAACAGAACAAATTTGGGTTTCTGTACTTTTTCTACAAAGCATACTCATCTGTTGTTATGTATCCACTTTCTCTGTCTTTTCTGTTCAGATTTTAAGTGAGACCATTTACTATCATGTCTCTGATTAACTTGATTGTAAATAGGAATTGGATTTGTTTTTAATATTTAATTCTTAAATCTCAACCTGTTTTTATCTTAACAGCACAAACACAAGTGCTGCTTCCTACCTTATTCAGGAGAATATGATTTAATGGTGGTATAGCTGTCATCACCTCCGAGACTAAGCATTTCACTCTACATAAATCCATAGTCTAAAAATCTGTGTGCACTCCCAACTATGACTTTTCCAGCTGTCAGAGATGGGGTTGTCTCTTCTTTTTAGGATGTAATTGGCATTTTTTAATGACCGAAGGAGTTGGAGACAGAATAGTGAGAAGAGTGGCTTGCAAAAGTTTCCCAGATTACTCTGGGAATTTCCCCTACTCTGTCCTTACTATCTCTTTTTTTTTTCCTCTAAACTCTCATCTCTGTCATTTTCAAATACTTTCTTTTTACTAGTTTTTCAGTGTGTTTGACTGTGTTGAAAAGGATTGCTTTGTAGAAGAACTGACACCAGTTGTCCAGACTCTAATCTACATAACTCTAGTTCTCCCAAAATTACCATGGGGAATGGGCAGTTGCATAACTAGTTATGGGGAAATTGGTGAGTGATCTTGTCTAACTGTGTATCTTGAAGTTTGACTGCCAGAGTTCTTCAATATTAATTACATTGTAGAAATATATCTTTGTTAGAGGTTTAGCATTCCAAGATAAATTTGCAGGTTTTATCAACACATTTTTATATTATTAATTAAGAGTTTTAATTGCATATTTTTGGTGACAAACATTTATTCATACTATTGTTTATAGGAAAATTACAGAGAAAAAAGTTCATTTTGAATTCAGAAGCCCCAGATCAATTTATGTTTTATATTATATTTTAGACACCTTATACATGTGGTTTTTTTTTACCAAGCATACTATCGGAATGTTTTTAAAAACAGAAATTATTTTACCTTAGTGTATCATAAGTGAGCAAGAGCAGATATTTAATATCTGAATATATTGTATACCCAAGAACTATGAGTCATGTTTGTTTTGAAAGAGAGTATTTCAGGGCTGCAGTTCAGCACTCTGTAAAGAAAGCACTTTAAGCACATAGCAGTGTTTTGCAAAGTTGCAACCTTTAGCTTATGACAAAAATGGGACAGGTGCAGCCTGGGCCTTTTAGACTGAGGCTGAAGCTTCATTGTTGACTTTGTCTGCCCCCTTAAATGTCAACAGGCCCACTTGCAGAGATGATCCGCCATCAGCCTGAGGTCCAGCATAAAAATAAAAGCAAGCCACAAGCATATTTCGTTTTGCTTTTCTTTGATAAAGGTCTTGTAATCAAAAGATGATAAATTGAACTGTTCAAACTTGAGCATTGCAAACCAAGACATAAAGCAACTAGTGGCTTGAGAACTGGTACAGATATCAGTGCTGTGATATTTGGAATAATAAATCATGCTTGCTTTTAAACGTAGCAATACCTACATGTTGATATTTTTTCTAATGTAATTTGACAACTTCCCTTTTTGTTACTTGTGCATGATCTTGTGTTGTATAACTGAATCATATAAGTAAGATTCTATTCTCAGGCATGCTGGGGTAAATCCTGATTTAGTGGGCTTCATCTGGATTTGTACTTGTGTAACTGAGAGCAGACTCTAGTGCTTAAGAAATTGAGGGATGTAATCTCTTAAACCTTCAAATCAGACCCCTTCTCATTGCAGGTTTATCCTTAGAGTATATTTACTACTACTTTGATCATTTTAAAATGACTTAAGTGACGGAGTTAGGATTTAAATGATACATTGAATACGGTAACTTCTCACGTTTCCATTTGAATTTTATCATGCGCTAGCCCCAAAATGACAGTTTTGAAAACTGAATCTTTGTAACTGAATTAGTCAATAATAGCTACCAAGTACTGGTTCTATTTGAAAAAAAATCAGAAATGGAAAGATGTTTTAAATTTGAACACTTTGCTATTGAACCTTCACAGTATTGTAGTTATTTTTTATTACGTTTTCCTTGGGTATCATTGTAACTGAAAGCACCCTTCTATTCACGCTCTGCATGTTAATGTAATAATCTTTGTGCAAAATATGCCTTGTGAAGTATCATTTAAAATAACACACTTATTAATGTTCTTGCATATTTTATGTATGAAATGCATATTAAGAGTTATGAGCCTATACTGAAATTATGACTAAAATGTGTTTACTGGACAAATGGGGGCAGGGGAATAAACCTGTTTCTCAAAGAAAAAGGACAAGTCAACACCTCTAGCCAGGTGTCATCAAAGTTGACTAGCAAACACTTGTCAAGCGGCCATTCTTTGGCAACAAAGGAGGCAGGAACAGATCAATTTACAGTTTTGCAAACAGCAGCATGGAACCTCTTTCACTATGAGACTCTGTGCCTGTCCTCACAGCTGGAATGAATTTTATCTAGGGGTAACCGGGTGGCTGGACTATAAAAGTGAAGGGCAAAAACACCCCAAGCACGCTTGAACTCTCTCTATTTTACCTCAGAAAACAAAAGAACCAGTCCTTTGACTTTGCAGGGAAATCCTGACCTGAGAATTTGGTCAGCCGTGTTGCTGAGAAACCATGGTAAGGATTTTACCTCGAACCAAGTCTAACTTGTTAAGTATAGCTACTAGAAAATGTTTTTGTCTTTATTTTTCCTGCAACCATTTCTAACTTTAATACCTTATACTTATGCTCATTAAAAACCTATCTCTGTGTAGTTAAACTTGTTTGCTTTTTAATCTAAACAAACCCAGTGTTGTGTTTTAAACTGAACTGTTTGGTAACTCTAGTTAAAGCAGCAAACTGTTGAATATTGACCCTTTATAGGGCAATGGACCTTCAATATCTGAACTGACCAGGAAAGGGCTGGACAGTGCAAAACACATGTTTTGGGGAAAATTTGGGACTGGGAGCGTGTTGGGGTCACCCTATAAGTAGTAAACAAGGTTGATGGAAGCCAGACTGTGACTGGTGTGATGCTGACAGGTTGCTGGGGTCATAACTGCTGGACCAGGGCTATAGCTATACACAGATACGTAGGGTGTGACCTGCATGCTGGTGAGCTGTTTGTGAGCAACCCAGGTTGGGAGCTACAACAGCAAAGCATTGTGTGGTAGGTGATGACATAACCCCTCACTGGTCTGGATTGCACCCTGAAATGTGACAATCATCAATGGAGTCGTTGCTACTTTAAGGATAATATTCATAGACTAGATTATATGAAACAGTGGTTAAGTACTAAAACAAAAAAAGGACATTCTGTCTTAAATCTGGCACGGCTTCCTACTCTTTCAGTTTTGCCTGGGTACAGTGTTTCAAGGTCTTGGAGTGTGCGACCTCAGGTATGGCTACACTTCTTTGTAAACCCTGGTCTGTGAGACACTAGTCTGCAGACTTGGTGCTCCTAAACCCACACTTTTGCGTCCATGCTGTATAGTGAACCCAGGTTTACAGGTTCTGGACCTGGGTCTCACAACCTTATTAACAGGTCCATGGTGCACTACACAGACACAAGTCAAACTTGGTTGTGGGGGCATATCCCAGACTTCCTTGCATCCATGACAGATGTGAGTACAGGGAAGTGTTAAGAGTTCAAAAGACAATATTGAGATGTGCCAGACAGGCATGGACTTTTGGGACAACAAGTGTTAAGTGGGGGAATCCGTGGGGTGTGTTAAAGCAAATTCCACAACTCAAATTCTGCAGAAACCTGGCCTTTTGAAGCTACGCCCTGAGAAGAGGACCATTGGCTTGTGATTACTTGTTCTCAGAAACTTGAATTCAAAGGCCCAAGCTGTATAAAAAGACAGCTGAACTGTCCAATTGGGGTTCTTGATCCTGATCTAAAAGCTGGCATGGACTTGTAACCAAGTGGGCAAACCTAGTTTTGAGGTTTGAAAGACTGACACCTACCAGAGGCCTAGGCTGGAGTTGTGGTGACCTCTGATAAGCTTTACCATGCATATAGAAACTTGTATTGTCTCTTCTGTGTTTCCTCTGTAATGCTTTTACCTTAAGAATAAATGCAGTTTGCTTTGTTGAAGGGCTGATTGATAACTTGTGTACACTGTAATAGCCCGTGGAGAAAGGTTAAATCACAGGAGTTGGACCATGGTCAGACCTTCTGGGAAAACCATAGTGAGATGCAGAGTGACTGTAAGCCTAAGCCCCCAGTCGGGAGGAAGAAAGGGACAGGTCTCCACCCGAGAGAGGTGATGGCAGGATCTGGAAACTTTAAGAGGGTGGCCTTGAGGAAGACCAAGAGAAGGGCCAAAAGTGCAATTAACCCTGAAACTATGACTGTGCCCTCCCCAGCTGTAGCCTCTCTAGGCCTTGGTTCATAGTGTATTGTGGGAAAACTGAATGTCCATCCTGATGCACTTGATTGGAAGTTATCTAAGCCCGCCAACACATCCAGCCAAGCAAAAATGGGTCTTTACACTCCCAGCAACCATAGCCAGGAAGTTGGCTGAAGCACTATTGGAAGAACTTGTCCAGTTTGCACTTACACACGTGTTTCAGGAAACAGAATATCCTTGAGATGCTGGTGTACACTTCAGTGTCATTTTTTGACCAAAGGCACCTCTCAGAGGGGGATACAGACATTTCTGATTCCAACCAGCTGATCCTGCTCATGACTCTTGCTATAACCACAGATTACCTATATGTAGGCTGGTGCTTCCGGAGCAGGTCCATGAGCACAAACTGGTGGGATCACTTCATCATGTGGACTTGGGATGACCAGCAGTGGCTCTAGAACTTTTGCATGAAGAAACAGATGTTTGTGGAGCTTTATGAGCAACCTGCCCTGGACCTCCAGCATCTGGACAGACATGTGAGAAAGGCCATACCTGTCCAGAAGCAAGCTGCTATTCCATTTGGAAGCTGTGTACCCCTGATTGCTACATGTCTAGAGCTAACCAGTTTGGTGTTGGCAAGTCAATCTGAAGGCTGTGGGAGCATCGGTTTGTGAGGCAAACAGGGCTGTGATTTACTCAAAGGTAGTGGGTATAAATAGTGTCCCTGAAGTAATTGCTGATTTTGAGAAAATGGGCTTTCCAACATGTTCCAGGGCCATAAATGGGACTCGTGCCCATAGTTTCCTCTCCTTAAGGAGCACATGAATATATAAACCTTAAAGGGTACTACTCCATTATTATGCAGACCCTGGTCAGATATGGAGGCTGATTCATGGACACTAATATGGGCTGCATTGGCAAAGAGCATGATGCCAGCGTTTTCAGCGGATTGGGACTTTACCTTCATGGACAGTCTGGGATGCTGTTCCCACTGAAATACAGTGTTATAAATGGAATTCCCACTGTTGTTTTAGGGGATGCTGTATATTCCCTTTTGTCATGACTTATGAAATTGTATCTTGGTCTCAGAGGGCCTGGCAAAAGAAGGTTTAGTTACACCCTCAATAGCTGTAGAATGGTGGTTGAATGGGCGTTTGGCAGATTGAAATCCCACTGGCGCTGTTTGCAGAACCATTGGGATTCTGGTGTTATCAGTGCCATCCACATTATTGTGGCCTGCTGTGTCTGCACAATGTCTGCAAGGACAAAGGTGAGCCATTTTGTCAGAAGTGGACTCAGGACACTGCAGGGTTGCTAGATCAGTGCACAGCCAGAAAGTGTACCTGCCGTAATTGGAGAAGGATCCACACGTGCAAGGGAAATAAAGGGTGCTTTGTGTACCCACATCATGTGCTTGTCTGGCCCCATGAATGAGGGGGAAAAGTACATGTATGATGCATGTACGTATATAGTAAAACAAAGATTGGGTAAAGTACTATCTGTGTGATTGGGGGGTGGGGGAGGCTGGTCCATTCACATAGACCACCCAACCACACAATTGTTCAAATGGTTCAGGACATGGTAGCATGGTGGGAACTCAGATGCTACAGCGGGAGCTTCAGGTGGAGCTGGGTCTGGAGCCTGCAGTCTTGCTGCCATGCGCGCAAGCTGCCTCTCAATCAGTTCTTTTTGTTGTGTAGTCTTCCTCAATCAAGCATGGCTTGTTCCCCAGAAACTGCACAGCCAGACTCTCCTTACACTCACCAGCCTGTCTCCATCAATCTGGCCAGTATCCTTCTCCTGTGGTTATTGCAGTTGCTGGTTAGCTTTATCCAGGCTGTCCACTATTAATTCTTCACATACCCCCTTCCTTGATCACTGTATGTGAACACGAACACACACACCCACACACACACACACACCCCACTCTCTCTCTCTCTCTCCCTCCTGGTTGACAGTGCCTGCTGAGGTGGAAGGGCCTGCCAAGACAAATGAAAGAATACGTTGTTGTCTAAGTAATGTAAAAAAAAGTTTGACTTCATTTGTAGCAAAATGGAATCTCAAGATCAAAAGATGATGTTTTCTATCATTTGGTTTTATATTCTGAGAAAAATAATTCAGTTCTCAGACACACCTTGGATGCTGCTGAGAGGCAGAGCAGGAAGTCATTGGGCATTATGGTAAGGTCCAATTTACAAAATCAATTTAAATTATTTATAAAATTCCAGACCATTTCCCCCTCGGGGGGTACCACTTGCTGTGGTTTTACTACTTACGGTCTTACAATCCTTTCAAAGAGTCAACTTTCTGGAGAACCTAACAGTTCTAGAGATTCCTGAATGGCAAAGGGATCTTCTGCCCCAAGCTAGCAGGGGCAACCCAGTCATGTATACTAAAGAGCTTTTTAGGTTTATAGTGACTGACCAGCACATCTATGAATCGAGGAGTTTAGTGACCTACTGAGGAAGCCCTAATAAGTAGGCAGTGCCCAGAAATGTGACCATCCATCTGGAGTTCCTGCTTCAGGAAAAGTTTGCAATCAGCAGCAAATAGGATTGGCTGAAAATTTCTGGGGAAATCAACAGGATGCTGTATTAGCCTGCAGATGTTTTGCAGCCTTCCTGGTAGGTCCCTGCATTCATGCAGTGACTTGATGCATCTTGGGCCTATAATACAGACCCCATTGACTACATACAAACATTCTTGGACAACTTGGACTCATAATACAGCATCCATGCTCTAGATATAGATCTGAGGGAGGGACGGCTTGGTCTCGTAATAGGGCATCCATCGCCTAAATAACCACCCCCTTCTTCCACTCCTGATATCATATTTCTGTAACAAAGGGCTACAAAGCACCCTCCTCCCCCGCACATTTCTAGCCCGTTGGTACGGTATCCATGGACAACATACAACCCCCCAGTGCATTTCAGATGTTTAATACAGCACCCATGGACTTCATTCCTATCTCTCCCCTTCCCTCCATTGCAGTTTAGGGTCCTGACTGTCTGGTGTGGCTGATTTGCACAGTGTACTATCAGGGAAAGCAATGTAAGGCTCTTAATTTTAACACCCCCCACCACACACACACACACACACACACACACACACCTTTGTAACAATGGGTAAGTAGTAAAGATTCCATCATAACTGCTTGTTTCACTTTTGTTTTCACTTTCCTGTATCCATTTGGAATTCCACATGGTAGTGGTGGCAAGGGGATGAGGCCATGGTGCTAGTGTGCATTCCACCATTCGTGGATACACGCTACTATCCCGGCTTGTAGTCATAAGCTGGAAATCAGTCCTACCTGTATATTAACAACAAACATGGAGGCAGAAACTTACCAGGCTCAGACACTACTTTTGCATCTTCTGCTTTTGATGCCTGTTCCACTGTGGGCTGCTCCCCCAGGGCATCCTTGAACAGCTCTTGTGAGTATGGACCTAGGATGTGCTGTAGCTGCTCCATTGGCAAAGCCTTCTCAGGGATTGGCATGAACACCAGAGTCACTCTCTGAGCTTGATCCAGCAGCTGCTGTCTCTCTTCCAGTGTTAATTGTGACCTGGAGTTTATAAGGGTGCCAGCTCTGGTTAGCTGGTTATTCCTTGTCGAAGGGGCAGGTATATAGGAAGTTTCCAGAAGTGTGGTGGTTATCCCTAACTTCACAGTACTTGGTCTTGAAATGCTTGATTGGCTCTCTGCATTGATCAGTGGTCTGGTGAATCCCCAATGCCACAAACTGTCTCTGAGATTTCCTAATTTCTGATGCTTTTGCTGAAGTGTCTTGCTTGCCTCACACCAGAGATTAACCAGAGTCTGGCTGCATTCCTGTGGCTAGCTAACAGCATGTTTGGCATAGGATCACTTCTTGTTGGTGGCCGTAGCTAATGCAGGAGATGGTAAACTTTGTCTCCAGCATTTGGTGGATGGGTTGCTTCAGTTCCTAGAAATCAAGTGGGTAGTTTGGGGATAGAAGGGCTTGAGAAAAATGGGCCAAGGGGATTGTGGGATAGTCATGGTGGAGTGTCTGGACAGAAATCTAGGGACCAAAGCTTGAGCTGCTTTCACGCTGCAAAAAAAATAGGACTCTGACCGAAATCCCAGTGGGACTTGGACTCAGACCCAGCCTCTCACCCACCCTAAACCCAGCAGGTCCTACGACTCTGGTCCTGAGGGCTTACTGACCCAAGTCAAAAATGTTTGTATAGTAACTCTTCATTTAAAGTCGTCCCAGTTAAAGTTGTTTCGTTGTTATGTTGCTAATCAATTAGGGAACATGCTCATTTAAAGTTGTCCAATGCTCCCTTATACTGTTGTCATTTGGCAGCCGCCTGCTTTGTCCACTGCTTTCAGGAAGAGCAGCCCATTGGAGCTAGCTGGTGGGGTTTGTAACTAGGGTGGACTGGCAGCCCCCCTATCAGCTCCCCGCCCCCCCAAGTTCTGTGTGCAGCAGCCGCCCAGCAGGCTATCAATTGCCGGCAGTTCAGCTGTCCCTCCCCCCCACTTCCATGTGCTGCTCCTGCCCTCTGTCTTGGAGCTGCTCCCCGAGGGGGGGGAAGAAGGGGGCTAATGTCAGGGTGTCCCCCTCCCCTCTGCTCCTGCACCCGCTTAACCCATCTCCATAGAACGGGGGGACACACGACAGGGCTCGGGACGGAGGGAGCTTCCTGGAAGCAGCTGTGTCTCAGCTTGCTGATTAACTTAACAAGGCAGTGTACTTAAGAGTGCAGTCAGCATACTTAAAGGGGAAATGCGCATCTCTCTCACACACACACACACACGGTGTGTGTCTCTGTCTGTGTCTGCTATGCTGTCTCCCCTCCCTCCATTCCTGCTGCCTTGTAGAGTGTGAGGCTAGATTAACAACAAGCTAACCCTGGAGGGCTCAGCCAATTGCTAGTTCATCAGTTAGCAGTAAGGCATTCCCTGGGAAATATCCCACCCTCTGACTTCACCACCTCAACCAAGCTTTACAATCATCATTGCAGTGTACAGTATTAAATTGTTTAAAACTTATAGAGAGAGAGAGAGATTTCAGAGTAGCAGCCATGTTAGTCTGTATCCGCAAAAAGAACAGGAGTACTTGTGGCACCTTAGAGACTAACAAATTTATTAGAGCATAAGCTTTCATGGACTACAGCCCACTTCTTCGGATGCATTATATATAATGCATGTATGTATATAGTTCTTTTGTCTGGCAAAAAAATATTCCCTGGAACCTAACCTCCCCCTCCCGCCCCCAATTAATATTAATTCTTATGGGGAAATTGGATTCGCTTAACATCGTTTCGCTTAAAGTCGCCTTTTTCAGGAACATAACTACAACGTTAAGTGAGGAGTTACTATATGTGGATGGTAGGGGGTTTGGATGCAAACCTGAATCTGAGCCAGGGCTTACAATATAGTGTAGACATACTCTTCCGCTCTACCTGAGCCCATATGTACTGCAAAAAAAATCATAATGGATGAATGATTACTTTTGCTGTAGACAGAGCCAGATTTAGGATTTGGGGGTTTCGTTGATTAGGTTATTCTTGGAAGATTCACTTTTCTTGGTTCTCCGACCACCTTCTGTGCCCTTGAACTCTAACAGTCTGGATCATAGAAGGGATTCCTGAACATAGCCTTTCTCCACCACCTCCAGAGTCTATTTTGGCAGGTTATTGGTGGTGGAAATATGATGTATTTTAGAATTCCTTCCAGAACTCAGGTTGTTCAGCGTCAGGGTTATGCCCTGTCCCACACCCACATAAAAAAGGTTGTACAGTTTGTGACATAGTTGGGTTTTTTTGACTGTGTATTGAAATAAATGTTTTCAATGTTCTAGATACGTGTGACATTCAGCTGTTCAAACACATTGACGAGTTATGTCAATTTGGTTTTCTTGCCAGTCAGACTTCTCGCTATGGGGAACTAAATTCTGTTTATTAAATTATATAGTGAAATGGTTGATTCAGAAAGAAAGACAAGACATCAAGCCTTCAATTCTTCAGGTTGTATTTGTACATGTTAGGCAGAAAGTTTGACAACATATTGATTCCCGTTTATAGCCAATGTGAAGTTTGATTTTTAAATATTTTTTCTGATAAATTGGAAGGTGCTTTTTATGTTTGGGGAAAAAAAATCTGAAATGGCTACCAAAATATGCTTTAAAGCATTTTAAAGCAAATATTCATATAGATTGTAATCTGTGTTCATCACATAATGAATTTTCAGCATTGGATTGACGTAAAGGTCAAGTATAGTTGTTGCAACTTTTACAAGTGACAGATAGTAACAATATGAAACTCTGGCCCCAGGTGTGTTGTTTCTTGTTGCTTCTAATTAAAAGTGACAGTGAGCTGCTGTTTCATTGCCTGGCAGCAACTTGTGCTCTATAACCATAAGCACATTGATTTGACGTTGTATTTGATGAAATAATCAAAAATAGGCACACAACCATTGACTAAGATACTTCTTACTGTGTGTGTGTGCGTGCGTGTATGTATATATGTATATACACTGCAGCATGTATCAAGTCAAGATCTTCAGAAACTCATTGGGCTCGTTGTCTTTTCTTTTTTGAATTGACGCAAAGTGAACAGTTTATTGCAAATCTTGACCTTTTAACAGTAATTATTGAAAGTAAAGTTAGATATAAGTCTTCAGAATGTCAGTCACAATAATGGTCATTTTAGCCATGCAAAATTTCAAAAGTCAGGGGGTATTTTATTCTTCTTTGAAAAGCTTTTAAAGTTACTATTCATTTTGATACCCAGTGTTTTATAGACTTTCTAATGTCATAATAATGTTGATTAATTTTATTAAATGTGTTTTCATTCCTTTTGATAGTGACTAGTTCAGTATGAATTTAACAGTATGCAAAAATTATCAGGTTACTTGGAGATTTAGGTTTGCTGCTTTATTTTCTATAGTATTACTGTGGTTATTTCATTATTTATAGTAGAGGGCAACTTTTTATCAGGAGGTGAGAAAGTAGAATGTGGGTACTGTAAAAATCACAAAAACAGTATTAATCAGTGTTGTACAGTATTAACTTGTATACTCATGTTGCCTCTCTATTATAGATGTAGGCAGATCATTACTTTGACTGCCACACTGCTGAGAATTTTATTCCTATGAATTGCTGAAAAATGTTATTTTTACAAGGGAACAAAATGTTCCTGTGTTCAAGCTCTTTCATGGCACCATATATGTTTTAGAAGTAAATGAACTGTTACAAATGCTTAATGAGATGATTAATACATGAAATGTCCTAGATCAGTGGTACTCAACCATTTGAATTGAGACAGGCCAGTCCTCGCTTACAGACAGCCCTCCAACCTGAAGCAAATACTCACCAGCAACCACACACCACACAACAAAAACACTAACCCAGGAACCTGTCCTTGCAACAAAGCCCGTTGCCAACTCTGTCCACATATCTATTCAAGGGACACCATCATAGGATCTAAGAGTCAACATAGTTTTTGTAATTGGAAATCATGCCTCACCAATCTACTAGAATTCTTTGAGGGAGTCAACAAGCATGTGGACAAGGGGGATCCAGTGAATATAGTATATTTAGATTTTCAGAAAGCCTTTGACAAGGTCCCTCACCAAAGGCTCTGAAGCAAAGTAAGCTGTCATGGGATAAGAGGGAAGGTCCTCTCATGGATTGGTAACTGGTTAAAAGATAGGAAACAAAGTGTAGGAATAAATGGTCAGTTTTCAGAATGGAGAGAGGTAAATAGTGGTGTCTCCCAGGGGTCTGTGCTGTAACCAGTCCTATTTAACATATTCATAAATGATCTGGAAAAAGGGGTAAACAGTGAGATGGCAAAAGTTGCAGACGATACAAAACTACTCAAGATAGTTAAGTCCCAGGCAGACTGCGAAGAGCTACAAAAGGATCTCTCAAAACTGGGTGACTGGGCAACAAAATGGCAGATGAAATTCGGTGTTGATAAATGCAAAGTTATGCACATTGGAAAACATAATCCCAAGTATACATATAAAATGATGGGGTTCAAATTAGCTGTTACCGCTCAAGAAAGAAATCTTTCTTTCAGAGATAGTTCTCTGAAAATATCCACTCAATGTGCAGCGGCAGTCAAAAAAGCAAACAGAATATTGGGAATCATTAAGAAAGGGATAGATAATAAGACAGAAAATATCATATTACCCTTATATAAATCCATGGTACGCCCACATCTTGAATACTGTGTGCAGATATGGTCGCCCCATCTCAAAAAAGATATATTGGAATTGGAAAAGGTTCAGAGAAGGGCAACAAAAATCATTAGGAGTATAGAACGGCTGCCATATGAGGAGAGATTAATAAGACTCAGACTTTTCATCTCGGAAAAGAGACGACTGAGGGGGGATATGATTGAGGCCTATAAAATCATGATTGGTGTGGAGAAAGTAAATAAGGATGTGTTATTTATTCCTCATAGCACAAAAACTAGGAGTCCCCAAATGAAATTAATAGGCAGCAGGTTTAAAACAAACAAAAGGAAATATTTTTTTCACACAACGCACAGTCAACCTGTGGAACTCCTTGCCAGAGGATGTTGTGATGGCCGAGACTATAAAGAGGGTTCAAAAAAGAACTAGATAAATTCATGGATGATAGGTCCATCAGTGGCTATTAGCTAGGATGGGCAGGGATGGTGTCCCTAGCCTCTGTTTGCCAGAAGCTGGGAATGGGCGACAAGGAATGGATCACTTGATCAATGTTCTGTTCATTCCCTCTGGGGCAGCTGGCATTGGCCACTTTCAGAAGATAGGATGCTTTGGTCTGACCCAGTTTGCCCGTTCTTATGTTCTTATACATACAAAAGAAAGGGTTTATATATAGCAACAGAAACAAAGTAGAAACATTCAAGGGCATTTGGAAATCTGTTTACTATTAAAGCTATTTTTAATAATTCACAATGCTTCTTTGGTGAGTTTTTCTTTGGAAAGTTGTATCTATGCCACACGATGCTATAATGACAATGGTAACTAAATACTTTATTAAAAATAGGACTATTGAAGTAAAATCCCTGTGAGTGATCAGAATATATATTCTCACTACTGAAGTGTATGGGCAAAATTTTCAAGCAATGTGTTTTACCTGTGTAGAAAGAAAAACGTGCTGATTCCTGTCCCACAGTCACATGGAATTCCACAGTACAGCGCATTGACTTCATATTTCTAGTAGATTTGAATGTATGAGGACTTTGGAATTCTCTTTCTGGAAAATGAATGGTTCTTAGATCAGGACAGTTACAGGCTATGGATGGATGGATTGAAATTTATACTGATTTTTACTATATACATAGTTGAACATGTTTTTCTTCTCCATCTCAAAACTTTTTTGGAAAGAAAATGTTTCTGATGTCCCCTGTAATTAGCTGCTGCATCAACATTTTCTATCACAAGAGTCCACAAGAAGTTCATTTCAAGAAGAAGTCCTAGTAGGCCAAATTTAGTTGTCCTCTCTTACACATTATATTAGTGGTCCAAAGTAATTCCCTCAACTTTCTCCCTCTTCTCAATACCCAGTTTCAATAAACCTGTCTCAATATTTGTTGTTAGACTGTTTGCCTGAGGTTTTTGCAAAATATTCATGTAATAGCTGAGTCATGTTCAAGTAATATTAGAGGAAGCTTTCTTTCTGTCAAATACATAAAAGGTGATATCAGAGTTGGAAGAAATCAATGTTTTCCATTTTTCAGGGCTGAGGGAAATCATCACAGTGGGGTTTAATAAACACTAAAAGGATGTCAGTGCATAAGAGCATTTTAAGAAGAGATACATTGGTGTTTCTACTAAATTGCTCTCCATGAAAGAGCTGCATGTTAAACTGAAGGTTTGCTTTTTACCTGCTTCTGACATTATTGTGAAGTTAAATGCAGGTTGCCTGCTTCCTTGTTTGTCTTTAACTCCTCCATTCAACTCCTGTGTAATTGCTGTTTAGTTAGAGTGTGTCAGCAATTCATGATAATTGCTAAACGGGTTATTTTTTGCACGTCACAGAAACTGTTTTTCTGTACAATTTTTATAGTGATTAGTAAAGCTGAGACTGCTACTGCAAGCTTGTCAGAAATACTGAGGAAAAATAATTTGCAGACCCTCTTTTTGCTCAATGGTGACCAATCAGTCTGACTAGTCTGTCCGTATTTTATTTGGTTAGGTCCTTATCCTGCAGATGCTTAATTTTTCTACTGAGATCTGTTTCCTTAAAATCAATGTGACTACTAAAGGTAATAAAATTAAACATGTCCATAAACATTTGCAGGAATTAAGGTTTTGGTGAATTATTGCTTGTATACATCTCAATCTAAAGGATAAGATATTCCAGAGTGGAATTGTACCTGCTTATTTTGTAATATACACTTCTTTGTAGTTTTATAGGACATTATAATTTAGGGTGATGTACTGGATAGCTGTCCTGATGAACATTTTTAAAAATATAAAAATTCACTGACCACAAAATAGTTTTCATAAAAATAAAGAAAAGTATTAAGGCCTTGATCCTTTAATTGATATCAGTGAGATTCCTTGTGGGCAAGGAAGTCCACCCATGCGCTATCAATTACAGGATGAGTCTAACATCTCGTTAATGAAACAATAAAGACATTAAAAAATAAGACTTTTCTAATTTTTGCTAATGTCCCACAGGAAGTGAGACTGGCCAGTGTCTTGGATTGCCTCCTATCTCAGAGAAACCCAAGGTGCCACTTTTGAAAGCTTACTTTTTGTTTTGTATTTGGTGTAACAGTGTTAATGAAACCTGGGTTTGTGCTTTGATAGTTTGTTCTAAAACTGTCTTGTCTTCACCCGGCATTTCTTTATTGGCAGTAAACCATGAATAGTGTACGAACTTTTATTCCATTAATGTTGTCATGTAATTGTTTCATTAAATTTAAACCTGGACACATACAGTTCTTTAAGAAAATCACAACTTTTATTCCTTGGTACTGAGTAGAGTTGGTCAAAACTCAGAATTCCCATGGAACAGAAATTCCAGCATTTAAAAAAAAGGGGGGGGGGGAGCAAAAATTTAGAAATTTCCTGTGAAATGGAATTTCTGGGGGAAAATCATTTGGAGTTAATCAAAATGTTTCGTTTCAATTAAAAAAAAAAGTTTTGATTTTGACTCTTTTATATTGTTAAATGTCAACTGCATATTTTTATTTGATTTAATATTTTTTATTCTGTATTTGTATTTTATTTTTATTGTAAAACTAGGATTTAATAATTTTAAAATTATGAAAGGATAAAATAAAATTAAAATACTGTAGTTGGTGACTGGTATTGTAATTGGTAAATGACATTCTAATTGGTAATTTGTATTCTAAGTGGTTTGCTGGTGGCTGCTTGGCCAGCTCTTTGGTAACTGGTATAACTGGTCATTTGTAATTGATATTTTAATGGATAATTGGTATTGCAGTTGGTAGAATCATAGAAATCTAGGGCTAGAAGGGATCATCCAGTCTAGTCGCCTGCACTCAAGGCAGGACTAAGTAATAACTATACCATTCCTGATAGGTGTTGGTCTAACTTGTTCTTAAAAACCCCAGTGGTGGAGATTCCACAACCTCTCTAAGCAGTTTGTTCCAGTGCTTCGCTACTTTGACAGGACATTTTTCCTGATGTCCCACCTTAAACCTCCCTTGCTGCAATTTAAGCTCATTGCTTCTTGTCCTATCCTCAAAGGTTAAAGAGATCAATTTTCCACCCTCCTTGTAACAACCTTTTATGCACTTGAAAACTGTTATCATGTCCCCCTCAGTCTTCTCTTTTCCAGGCTAAACAAACGCAATTTTTTCCAGTCTTTCTTCATAGGTCATGTTTTCTTTAATAATTTTTGTTGCTTTCCTCTGGATTTCCTCCAATTTATCCACATCTTTCCTGAAATTTGGTACCCAGAATTGAACACAATGTTCCAGTTGAGCTTTATCTGTGCAGAGTAGAGTGGGAAAATTACTTCTCATGGAGACATAGAGAACAATTGATCACTGTTGTCTTTAATAACAGACTTTAACAGATTTGAAGACTATCAGGTCCCCCCTCAAATCATCTTTTCTCAAGGCTAAACTTGATGGTTTTTTAAATCTTTCCTTATAGGTCAAGTTTTCTAAACCTTTGAGCCTTTTTGTAGTTCTTTTCATATATAAAAAGGACATAAAATAAATCTAATATGTAAAATACTATATAATATAAAAACGTAAATTAAAAAATTATGATTTGATGGTGGATTTTTCCCCCATGGTGTGTGTGTGTGTGTGTGTGTGTGTGAGAGAGAGAGAAGGCCCGTGCTGTATTGCTCATTAACTACTTGGCTTTAATGTTTTGTTGTTTGCTCCCTTCATTTATGACCGGTGAAGATACGGGATGTTTTTGTGGTGTCAGAGATTGCTCGTTAGATGGAGGGCAGTGAACAAAAAGGGTTAATTTTCCTCAAGAGTTAGTGGATGACAGATTAGGTAGATGAATATCTGCAGAGGATATTAATGTGAGCATTGAAGTAACTCTCTAGAGCCACTGAATCTACTCCAGGAGTCAGAGTAAGGGCTGAACTGACGGAAGCCATGGCCCCAAAATAAAGCAAAAGGGAAATTCACTAAAGACACTGAGGACTGAAGTCTGAATGGTTGTTAGGGTCCAGAAATTCAGTATGACTTTGCCACTGTGTGGAATAATGGATAATGCGCAGTTGTGTATTAAAGTATTAAACCAGGAAATACCATCAGGCAAATTGTTGAGAGCAGTCGTGCCCCAAGAGAAATTCCACAGTATTCCTTCAGAAAAAGACTTGCTTGATGAGAGTTGATTTTTTAAAATGGTGTTTTACATTCACTGAACTGGTAACCAGGAATTTGTATGCCTCTGACTGTTGAAGTCTAGTTGAGTTGAAAATTTAGTTGCCAATTTTTAGTTTTCCACAAGTCGATTGGTCTTGCACTTCAATTTTGGTTTTCTTCTTATTGATCAAACTTTCTCTGCACCAAGCAGAATGGGCAGGAAAGTCTACTTCAGGCTAAACCCCACTTGTATATTGGAGAATTTATTATGCAAGTAATTCCAAGGTCATTGGAACCTCCAATTTCCCAGCAGACAATGGGATTCCTCTAGACATTAAGAACAAACATTTTCCATCTTCTTTTGTCTCATTATTTCATGATTTTTATTCTGCCACAACATAGGCATATGAATTTTAATCTAAAAATAAAATTAAATATGAAATAAATAAAATAAACCAATAAAATATTTCAAAATGACTTTTCATTTTGAAACGAAAACTCCAAATCCTCATTCCTATAAGATCGAAACACTTCATGTTGCTGGTTTTGACTAACTTTCATTTAGAAAAAAATCATGTTCTCAAAGAATGTTTCAATTTGATGAATTGACATTTTCTGATGGAAAATTTTCTACCAGCTATAATACTGCAAATGTCAGTTTCCTTGGGATAGAGGGAGAATTGTCCACCAACTTAAGCCTGTGGATCTTTGTTGCATGGGTCTTGAAAAAATATTTAGCACAAAAAATTCTACTTTTGGAGATTTGGGCCCAATCATAGAAACAAGGAAAGTTTCAAGTTTTTTAGTCAAGAAACTTTATTGAACATATTCCATAGATATAATTTATTAATTATTTATGATCCATAAATTAGTGTTGCAATGAATTAACATGAAGTTTATTCACAATTTTTAAAGTGAATAATGTAATTATAATTTCCTTAGAATGTTGCATTTAAGCATGCTACCGTGGTGAAAAGTGTGACACTCTACTCAACCTCTGACCATAAGCAGCTAGATATTTCTGCTAAAATGATCCGTAGTGCAATAGATAAAAATGATATTTTCATTCAATAGGCGTACTGTATCATTTATTTGCACAACACGAGTGGGCAATGGAGCAGATCAGAGTGTAACAGTTGTTCTGTCCTCAGTTCATTAAGACAGCATTGCATTGGTTTATGTTGAAGAAGCTTATCCTGGCAACTAGTAGGGCTAAAACCATTTGTTTAAATAAAAGGTACCTGTCTTGCAGCCCAGTAAGATTGAATCAGTCTTGTGTGGCATTGTGTCTGATCCTTACTATTCTGCACTTATACAGGAATTGAGTTCAAATATAAAAGAGAGGTTTAAAAAAAATGAAGTTGTTATTGTACATATTTCTAAGATGCTTATTCCCATAGTAATCAGGTGAAGTGAAATGTTTAACCAGAAAAGCATGTTAGTTATTTTTTCTCTATATTTTTAAAACATCACAGTCAGTTGTATCTTTAATTAGAAATTAGTAAAATAAAATTACGGGAGAATTCCCATTCCCTAGCCATCAAAAATCGTGAAAGACTCATTACGTTACTCTGTCCCACTTTCCTTCAGTATTTCCAAGATTTGTATTCTTTGTTCCTAAGCGTATAGTTAGAGGAAATATGAGAACATATACTTTAGAGTAACAATAGATAAATGGTATAATAATAATAATGCTTGAACTGAGTTTTAAAGGTTTGGGTTTTTTTTTCCTTTTTTTCTTTTGCTTGTTGGGGGAATCTCTCATTTCAATTTCATCTTCAGTGGTGGTTGAATATGTGAGTGAAATTAGTTTTTGATGTTTTGGGGCATTGAATTCATTCTAACCAACAGTTAGTTACTTTCATATCAGTCGGCTAGTTGCATCATATACCTATAAGGCTAATCTAAGCTATCTCAGTATCGTGAACCCACAAGAGAAAACGGAAAATTCTCTGTATATATTGGAATCAGCATTCTTACCTCAGCCTAAAGGGAGTTCAAGAGCCTAGTATGAGAGCACAGCCATGAGTTGCTCATTAAGCCTTATTTTAAAATGAAAGCTTTGATTATATCTTTGTGCCTCTGTTTTTCAGCCTCACTGTTATTGCTTCATATAACTGCGCCTGTTTTGTCTCATCCTCTGTTAACAGCCTATTTAATAAGCACAGTTCAGTTACCTTCTAAGTTCATATATGTTACCCGTCCACTTCGCGTTCTCTGAGTATGCTCTAGTTTCTAACTGCAATTTCATGAAAGTATACTTAATTTTTATAACATTTGTGTACCATCTATTGTATTAAATAATCAAACATTGTGAATGCTAAAACTACGGACTAATTACCATATGTATGTTTTTAATGGAAAGAATAGGATTTAGAAAAGATACAGAAGTGTTAGCCAGAATTAATCATTTTATTACAGAAACTGAAGAGAAATCTTGCTACAATTTGTAAGATAATATACATAAAACAATCAGATAAAATATATTGCTTATTTTTCTGTTTTCAGTTTTCTCTCCAATTTAATTTTTATAAGCATATTTTCACAAAATATCTGTTGACGTGCTAAAGAAAATATAAAGATTAAAGGGATGTTTTTGAAAGGCACAAATTGGAGTTAAGTGGCCAATTGCTGTTGAATTTGGGTAGGATGTGGGCACCTAACTCTCATAGACTGTTTTAGAAATCTCAGCCTAATAAACTAATAACCAACTTGTTTCTAAAAATTGTGCTAAATAGTTTTCTGTAAAGTGAGTGTTTTGAGGGCTGAATTTGGCCCTCGGGATTTAGTCAAATGTTCATAGAGTTTCCTCCTTGTTCTTCTTTCAGGAGGAGTTTTCTACGCTTTGGGAAGGGAAGGGGATTCACTTGTCTAAACTTGTGGATCTCCTTTATCCATGCAGACTGGATCCCCCTCAAGGGGTGTTCTGTAGTGCAGAGGAGGACTTCAGACTCTAACGACAGTGATTTGCCTCTCTTTGCCCTATAGATTTGGGAGCATGCCACAAAGAGAGGAGAGCCTACTCCCTCCTAACATCAGGATCCCAACAGAGCATCTATTAGAGGGACTTTGTGGGCTGTAGTGGAATCTGAGTGTATGCCATTGCATTGGGATTCCCTGATCTTTCCACAGCCCATTCTGGCCCAGAAATATAAGTTTCTAATCTATTCACAAAAGCAGATGGAACCAGGATGTGACTGCACTCACTCATAGGAATGAAGAAACGGTAGTTTCAATCCACAGTTTATTTTATAGGGTGATGTGCTGCAACAGTCTTTAATAATTTATACCTACAATTATTTCTGAGGCAGCAGAAGACAAGCAACTACCTCTCAACCTTCAATAGTAATGATTAGTATAAAATCCTTGTATTTGATTCTGTATGTGATTCCCCCACGTCGGCTCTGCATTCAGAAATACTAGTTTTACAAACTTCTTTATACACGTTTCTTTACTTTTTTTCCCTAAAACTACATTATGCTGCACCTATCAATACTAACAGTAGTTAGCGGAATCAGCTGTAATACTGTTAACAGATTTTAAAAATCTGTTAAATGCTTTCAGCTGAGATAAATTAAGGAAAGTGATAGCTGTGTTTGGACAATTTGTGACATACACATTTGCCACCGTAGTGACAACAGCTAAGCTATAATTACCTCTAATTATAGTAAATGCCACATAGTTAACAATCAATACATATTCCATTGGCTAGTTAATAGGAATTATTTGTAAAAATGCTCCTATTCTTCTATGTGAGGTTAAAAAAAATCAGATCTGCAGTGAACAACACCTTTGTTAATTTCAAATGTCCACCATTTGTAAAAGCTGATTATTTGGCCTCAAGGGCCAATACAACAACAAAAGACAATGTCAAGTTTCCGGGAAACCTATACAAAGCCACTGAAGAGGGATTTTTCAGAGCCTCTCTACACTTAGGTAGAAGCCAGACATATTTTTTTACATTGATTTTTGTCTTAAAAGAATTTGTACCACTGGTCATTCGTGTGTGTGTGTGTGTGTGTGTGTGTGTGTGTGAGAGAGAGAGATGTGAATAGGGTAAAACCGAAGAGAGACAGAAATTCTTCAGTTACTGAAAATTAAATTCTCTTTCTTCTAAGTATGTCATGGTATATCATTTTGGTGTAGTTTTAATGTTCTGGAAGGCTAGTCAAAATGACACCACCACTATGCCTGCAAATGTCTAATATTACTGCCCTTATTAGATGAGGTAGTTTTCCAAGTCCACTTTTGTGAATGAGCATTATTCATATTCCTTACATAGAGATGCTTAACTATGTAGCTGTACCCAATTTTAATTCATAAACTGAGCCTTTAAAAGACATGGTTAGTTTATGTCCTACTTATGCTATTACAGTAACATTGAAAACATTTTCCCCCACCTTCTCAGAAGAGGCAGTTTTTGCCCCTATAACAAATTGCAACTGAGATGGTAGCACATAGACGGCTACCTACATTTTTATAGGTGTAAATCAAGGAGGTACATGTCCAGTAGCCTCCATTTCTATCTGCAGTTTATGGGTTCAAAATTATAGGTGCAGTATTTGCAGATATAAATTAGATCCTGGTTAACACCTCTTGAGAATATTTTTAATGATATTAGCAAGCTGTGCATTTCTAAGCTGTAAATGTGTAGCTATGAAGTTAAGCATCATAAATGCATTGTTCAGATTTATAAAGATTAAAGAAACACTTTGATTTTCACTTGCAGCTGACATCTGTTAGACTTCCAAAATGACAAGACTTGGGTGGGGAAAGCTGAGTCACAGGGAATGTATTTTTTTCCTTCGGTTTACTTCCAGAACATAGACCTATTATTAAACTGAATAGTGATAGTGACAGTTATGTTCCATGATGTATTTAGATGCACAAATAGTAGTAGTATTGATGAGCTTCCAAAACCCTTATTGTGAAATCAATGTTCATACACTTTATAGCCCATTACATTTTGTGTTTGTGACACCACATCGCAATGTTTTATTAATTCCAAGCTGAATAAGAAGTTTGTGTTCTTCGTTATATATATATTAAAAAAACAAACGGAACAAGTTTTAGTTTGGCTTTTTATGGTGTATTTTTTTTAATTCTCTATTCCCATCCCAATGTATGCCTAATCAGATGATTTCATGAACAATCTGTAGGATGATGCTTGAGAGGCTGTTTTACATTCATGCCCCTCTTTTTATGATATAGTCCAGGATATACCACAGTTTAGTGCAGTGGTTCTCTAACTTTTTCATGCTGTGAACCATTTCTGAATATAGAGATCCTCTCATTGACAGCCTCCCCTCCGTACCATCTAATCCCATGCATTACTTAAGGAACTATAGTGTGTGGTTACATTGAAAAAAACTAATGATAGATCTAATATTTAATGACACCAAATGAAAATAAACTCACTTTAATACGAGGAGTGCAGCTACTTTTGGCTATAATGGGTTTTGTGCATCTACAGTTTTTTTCTCCCTGGTGTAAGACTTTTTTTTTTTTTTTTTACTAATAAATGTAATTTCCTTGCATTACCTGCAGCCCCACTGTTCTAATTGCTGTGTCATTTAGCAAGTTGATTCCATCTTTGAGTGTTTCCTATCCGTCTAAATTTGCTGTCATCCACAAATTTGATCTCAGTTTAATTTACACCAAAAAACGTACACAACAAAAAAAAGACACGAAGCAGTTACCTGTAACGCACAGAGGTATGGGAGTTCAGTTGACTAAAGAATCCCTGGGAACTCTGAAAGCACACTGGACTGCACTATAACTAGCAGGAGGTGTCACTGTTAATATTTTGGCGGATGCTACACCATTATGTCTTTGGGACCGTCTGAAAATGCTCTGCCAACCACTAATTATTCATAATTTAAGAACCATCCCTCACTCATTTGAGCAATAATCTGCATTGACAACAAGACCACTCTGGCAAACTTGTAAAACTGGAAATAGGTGTTCCTTAAATACTTGTTTTACATCTTTGAGTGACAGAAATACCTATCGTATAATTTCAGAGTTGTAGAAAAAGTGGCAAGAGACACAAGTATTAATCAGGAGGTTGATTTATCTTTGTGTTTTCTCCAGAGGTTATATTTCCTCTTTGAAACATTTAATAATGTTCCACAACAAGAAATTTCTTACACTTCCCTGGCACTGAAGAGAAAGTTAAAATGTAGACACCCTTCAGTTCTTAAGTGCCCAAATGGATCAGACCTGTATCAGCCAAGATAGAAAGCTGCCTTAATCAAGTCTTCAAGATGATAACCTGTTTCATTCTGAAAGAAAGATTCAGAAACATTAGAGCTGCTTAGAGTTTCTGAAAATCTCAGAGTTGCCAGAAAGAAATCTATTCACCTGGTTTAGTTTGGTAAATGAGAGCAGTTTAATGTCTTCAAAAGAAGTTATTTGTCAACTTCAACACAGTCACACCAAGGATGAGCTTGATTCATGTTCCAAGGATCTCTCCTTCTCAAATAACTCTCTTTCAAGTACAGTGAAAGCTTTGTTATCCGGCATGTTGGGGGCATGGGGGGAGTGCTGGTAAGTCAAAAATTCCAGTTAACTAAGGGAGAAGGAGCTTGGGACTGGGAGTTGGGGCATGGGAGCGGGTGCTGGGCACGGGCTCTGAGAGGGAGCTTGAGTGCGGGAGGGGGTGCCAGGTGCCAGATCCGGGCGGTGCTCACCTCGGGAGGCTCCCCGCAAGCAGCGACATGTCCCTGCCGCTCCTAGGCGGAAGCGTGGCTAGGCAGTTCTGCACGCTGCCCCTGCAACTCCCATTGGCCGTGGTTCCTGGCCAAGGGGAGCTGCAGAGCCAGCACTCGGGACGGGACCAGCGTGCAGAGCCGCTTAGCAGCACTTGCACCCTTTGGCCCCTTAACTCTTCCCCTAGCTACATAAGGGTGGTGCCACCTCAATTCCCCTCAGTTCCTTCGCACTGCCTGCAGCTTGAGTAGGAGGATTCTTTGTGGTGGTTACCTCTTGCTTCTTTCTGTCTCGTGTTTCTGAATTTTTGTGGTGTGTGTATAGTTAGCAGTTTAGTAGTATTCTTAGGTTTTTGTTAATTAGAAGTAGCTAGTAACAGGTTTTTATCCTAGTTTTAGCCTGGTGGAATGCGCTCCCCAGGTTTTAAACATTGCCCATCATGTGGGCTGGCTATTCCTAATAGTGACCCCACACACCCTTTGTGCTTATTGTTCCTGGGAGAGGGGCACATTAAGGAAAGGTACTCCATCTGCAAGTAGTTCAGGAAGGGAATGCCAGCGGTGAGGGACTTGCACCTTAAGCAGTACCTTCTGGAGCAGGCCATAAGATCAGATCGGCACCACACGCCTCTGCAGATCATCTGATCCGGCAGAGCCTTTTGGAGCCAACACGAAATGTTGCTCCATGCTCGAGGTCTGATGTTTCCCCTAAGAGGAATTATTCTCCTTCCTCTGGCCCTCTGAGGAAGAGTTCTCATGAGACAGACCAAGGCCATTCCAGGACTCTGAGAGATTCCTCTTCAACTTCTAAGAGGAGTGCTGACCGGCACCATAATTCCCCCAATACTTAGGGTGGAGTGGAGACATCTAGTGCCACACCGAGATCAGTTGGATACTGTACCAGTGACTCCAGTAACAGGGCATCCGTTGAGTCCAGTACTGACGACATCAGTGTCAGCACCAACTGTCCCTATGTCATTGGCATAGCAGGTGGCATCAGACCTGCATTTACTCTCTGTTTCTGATTATTCCCCAATAATTCAGGAGCATTCAGCTGCCATGCCTACTGCTTCTGCTGCTGTGCCCTTGGCGCCGAGTGGTCTGGTCACAGTTGTCTCATTTGTCCAGCACCATGTTCTGCATTGCCAAAGACTCAAAGTGCAGGGTTGTGGGGGGTGGTCAGCTGAGGTTATGGGGCAAGTGAACACTTTAACCTGTCTGGTCATTCTGACAGACCTCCGGGTGGCAATTTTGCAACAGAAAAGCTTCAAAAACAAACTCCAACAAGAGACTGCTGAGTTGAATTGATATGCAAACTAAATACAATCAATTTAGGCTTAAATAGGGACTGGGAATGGCTGAGCCATTACAGACATTGAATCTATCTCCCCATGTAAGTATTCTCACACTTCTTTTCAAATTGTCTGTACTGAGCTATCTTGATTATCACTTCAGAAGTTTTTTTTCTCTTACTTAATTGGCCTCTCAGAGTTGGTAAGACAACTCCCACCTGTCTCTGTATGTGTATATATATCTCCTCAATATTATGTTCCATTCTATGTATCCGAAGAAGTGGGCTGTAGCCCACGAAAGCTTATGCTCAAATAAATTTGTTAGTTTCTAAGGTGCCACAAGTACTCCTGGTTTTTTTTGCAGATACAGACTAACACGGCTGCTACTCTGAAACCATCAATACAGAGATTGTCACCTTTGCTGCAGTAGAGATATAGGGACTCCTGGCCTAGTACCTGCTGACCATCAGTGCCTTACCCCTATTCCCAATGGCCTCCTTGGGACATTTCTCAGTCTGCAATATCCAGTTCTTCAACCCAGTCCAGGGCAAGATCTCCAATCCCAACCGCGGTCTTTCTTCCCAAACCACCTCCATTGCAGACACACTCTGAGGTCATTCTTCGTGAGCCAGTTCAACCTGATTTTCTCATACAGGGAAAGCAATCCTGCAGTTGGTCTTTAAGGAGACTCGGAGCCCCATCTCCTTTTGATACTGCTTGTGAGTCCCTGAGTGGAATACACATCTGCAGCCCACTGGAAGAAGAAAAGATGGTTACCTGCCTGTACAGTAACTGTTGTTTTTTGAAATGTGTAGTCATGTATTCCACAACCAATCCTCCATCCACTCTGCACTGGAATCTCAAGTCTGAAGTTTGGTGTGAAGGAACTGAGCAGGTAGGGCGATGCTACCCGTACAATGAGGCAGAGTTCTCTGGCTTTGCTGCGCTGAGCATCTGCACACCTGAATGGAATACATGACTGCACCCACATTTCAAAGAACGACAGTTACTGTACAGGTAGGTAACCGTCTTTTCCAGGAAGTCAACATGTGTGTGATCCTAATGCTCAGCACTTTCTAGAAGGTTCCAACTCAGTGCTTTAGAGTGCATGCCCCTTCCAGAAATGGGGATTTATGCTGACAAACTCTCTAAGAACTAGAGGTACTGGTAATTATTTTTTTTCAAACATCTATCGCACATTATTATTAGTGTCTGTTTTTATTGTTATGAGGCTAGTATCCAAAAGCTATGATCAGGACTGGGGCTTATTGTGCTAGGCACTGTAGTCAGTTACCTCCATTTCCATTCCTCCCCATCCACATACTTTTACTGCTCAGAACTAATATTAAGTCCATTTAGTGATCGTTGCTACCTCACACCGTATGGCACTGTATTAGAGGCCATCTTGTCAAGTACTAGTTTTCAAATAAGTTATCACCACCACCTTCAAAATGGACTTAGAAATAATCCTGAGACTTTTCTCCAACCACACTTTGACCCTGTTGGAAAAGCAACTCTCAAAATACTATGAAAGCCAGGCTTTCTGAGCAATTACCTCAACTATCAAGGAATTCAGGACTAGGATCATAGGTGCCGACTCCATGGGTGCTCCAGGGCTGGAGCACCCAGAGAAAAATTAGCAGGTGCTTAGCACCCACCGTCAGCCAAGCTCCCCTTCCTCCCCTCACTCCCACTCGCCTGTGGTCCCCGCCGATCAACTCCTCCCATCCCTCCCACTGCCTTGTGCACGCAGCAGAACAGGTGTTCCGCAGCGGGGAGGAGGGCTTTGGAGGAAGGGGTGGAGCGGGGGCGGAGGGGGGCTTGGAGGAAGGGGTGGAGTGGGGTCAGCCTGGGGCTGACCAGAGGTTGAGCATCCCCAGGGAAAATTAGAATCCGGCGCCTGTGACTAGGATAACAGAGCTCTTCTCCTTAGATACCACAAAGCTAACGGACCAGACCAGACCCCAGCCTTTTTCTTCTTACCATGGCATCGAAATATCACATTTTGTTAATTGATTCCAGACTCTATGGGCTGAGGTTCATAATTTCGAATTAGATTTAATAAAGGACTGTAGACCATCAAAATAGATGGCAGAAGGCTCCAAAGAAGTATTAATACAGTGCAATTAAATTTGAAAAACCTGCTAACCCTAATGCAGATAAGATGGAAATCATCCTGGTTTTTCCTGTCACTTTCTTACCAAAGAGACAGTTCGTTCTTGTCAGTCTCTTGCCATCAGTAGTCGTCTTCTAATCCTGTAATATGCAAAGCTACATAACCTAAAATCACTCTGTCTATGAACTTGATGACGTGAAAAGTGTATTACTGTGTCAAGTCTCTTTCCATGGAATAGGCCTTTTATAACATTTCTATACTTTCTTCCAAAAATATTTCTAATAAACTTTTCTATTTGTTTTTTTTAATCCTGACTGAATAGCCTATTGCTAAGCAACACTTATACTAGTGTTGTCTCTCACGTAGAATGGAATGGGAGGAGCTAATTTTTATAGGCAATTAGATTATTTATTTGCATTACAGAAGCGCTTGGAGACCCCAGGTGAGACCAGATCAGGGCCTGATTGTTCTAGGTGCTATACATATTCATAGTAAGAAACAGTCACTGCCCTGACAAGTTTACAGTTTTAGCGTTCAAAATAGGCAGCATAGACAAAGGGCATGAAAGAAAATATTATCCCCATTTTATAGCTGGAGACCTGAAGCAGAGAGAGATTACATGATTTGCCCAGGTTCGCATAGAAAGTCTGCATCAGAGCTGGGAAGTAAACCCAGATCTCCTGCCTTAACCACAAGACCATTTTTAGGTAAAAGAAGAAAATTAATTGTAGTACATAGCACTTTTATAGCTACAAAGTATGGTATAAAACTTAACTATTTATCAAAAAACAAGACTGCCCCGAGTGTCATGACTATCGCAAAGGGGCATTGATAAAGCCAGGTATGGGCAGGGAAAGGATCTCATAAGTAATCTGCTTCATATCAAAAGCCATTTTATGATATTGAGCAAACCAACACCCACTCAAAAGAGGAGGATAAACTCCAGACAGTTCAAACATAGACAGTTGAATAGTGGCTCAGGAAAAGGGGGGAAGGGGGGAAACTGCCTACCTAAACTCAGTAAATTGAAAGCAAATAAAAAAGTTTCCTTTAGAGGATTTCTGCAAACAGCAGCTGTGTCTCAGTCCTCGAAAGAAGCAAATTAAATTTCACTCCTTCAAGCTGAGAGACTAGACATAGGGGAACTTGCAGTGTTTCAAATGGATAGAAAAGCACTTCGGCAGAAGTACGGTACATAGCCAAATGGTTCAGATATAATGTGTTACATACAAAGTAGCATCCTAAAAGTGAATGGTTTTGATGCTCTGTTACCTCTGTTTCTTATACAACCACAGTATTCCAATAAACTTAACTTCTTTTCTTTCCAGGCAGAACTAATTAAAGGGAATTTACAAAGTGTTGGACTCACTCTCCGTCTAGTGCCGTCTAAGGAAGAGGATGGAGGACATGTTGTTGTTGAAACTGTTACACCAAACTCCCCTGCTGCAGCTGCTGATCTTCAACGGGGAGATAGACTTATAGCAATTGGAGGTAAGCAATCACGTCATTTGTTTTTTAAAAAAACAGTTTGTCGTTACAAAAGAGCAGTAATCAGTTTTATTCAAGTAAAATGTTGTTTAAAACCGCAACAACAGCAAAAACCAGTCTCCTATTGTTACATTAGCTTTTGTGTATTTATGGCCACCTAAGATGTATAATTTAACTGTGACCCATTTCCTTGCATATTAAAACATTTATTCTATACCTGATGTAAATCCAAACAGTTGAAGAAACATTTAAAGTGTAGTTGTACTCTTCACAGCTCTAAAAACAGCATCGTGGGATTCCCTGTTCATGGTCTTTTAATGTTTTACTATAACATCTGCTTACTTAAAAGGCAAAATAGAGTACACCTCTAGCCCGATATAACGCGACCCGATATAATATGAATGCGGTAAAGCAGCGCTCCGGGGGACGGGGCTGCGCACTCTGGCGGATCACACCAAGTTCAATATAACACAGTTTCACCTATAATGCAGTAAGATTTTTTTTGGCTCCCGAGAACAGCGTTATATCAAGGTAGAGGTGTAGTTCTGTCTCCTAGGCCTGCAAACCCAGTATTGGCTCTGAAGTGCCAACATGAGTGTGAAGTTATTTCTGACCGTAAAATAATCACATACAACTCAAGTGTGACCCAAGGAGATTTGTTGAGTATGAAAGTACCATTTTTATATTGGGAGCTGTAAGTTCTCATCATGTCTGACCCTCTGCTCACTTTTATTTAGGAGCTGAAATATTACTTAAGAGTGTAACTTTAGGTACCCAGATTTGCAAATTTTAGCTAATGTTAATTGAAAGTTTAGTTGCTGCATAAAAGCCATGATGTATCCTTGATCTTTGTGCAAACCTCCCTTGTCATCACTGGGAATCCTAGTGTGGATTGAGGGTAGTATGTTGTCCTAAAATAACACCTGGGCTCACAGACCATAGTTAAAAATGGAATTCAACTTTCTTTACAGGAAGACTTTGACACTATAGGGACCATATCTAAATGGACTGTATAGCTGCTCTTTGTCCAACAGAGACTACTGTGGTATTAAACCGTGGTCAACCACTGATTCTAGTAACCTCTCTATTTCTTTTTAAAATAGTTTACTAGATGATGTTTTTGTTAGTTGTTGATTGAAAATCTGAAAACAGTCCATTTATTTTGCATATTTATTATCTTCATAATTACCAGGATGAGAATTAAGATGATACAGCTGTTAGTTATCTCTAAATAGATGTGTAAATGTCAAGTCTAATTGAAGTGAAAATGAACTATCCAGTTATGGTAAAATAATGCGCTGAATTGTTCAGATTGCTATGGCAAGCAGGACAAGGCCTTGATCACAGAGCCAGAACATCAGTCACCATTTACTCTAGTCCACGAAAGCTTATGCTCTAATAAATTTGTTAGTCTCTAAGGTGCCACAAGTACTCCTGTTCTTCTTTTCCTGAGACGCACCAAATAAGTCAGACAATTATTTAAACCATTTCAGGTCACCAATAACACAATTCCATGCTTCAGCAGTAGGGCATGCTCGGGTTTCAAACAGAACCAAATCCTGAATCAAATGCCCGTGTACTCAAGTACAGGAAAGACATCCAGTGATTCAGACCACAGAGTCTACTTCTGTGGATGACCCCATGGAACTCTAACAATAAACTGATTTACATTATAGTGTTAAACTAAACAACAACAAGATCCTGGGCCCTGCCTAAATTCTCATTGCATTGCTCTAGCGGTCTAAAAGGGATTTCAAGTTGGCTCAGACAGGCAGCTGAAGAATGCCCCAACAGAATTCTTGCCTGGCATGAAGCTGGTATAGCCCACCTTACATCACCCCTGGACTTCACTGACTTCAATGGGACTATTTATATACTTAAATTAAACACATCCTTAAGTACCTGGCTGAATCAGGGCCTTACAGCGATGCTTAGCTATCAGTCTAGGCTATGCCTGGAGGTCAGGATCAGGAAAAGAGGTTGCTTAGAGCCGTCTTTACCTCCTCCCACCGTTGAGCCCAACTGAGATTCTTGGCCACTGTGCCTACATGCTGCTGTTAATGTACTGGTGCTGATCTGTTTGTTAGCCTAACACTACCTTTATTATTTTAGCTATGCATATTTCTAAGACAGGTACCCATCCTTCTAGTGTCTGGGTGCTAAATACTACTAAAAATCCCCAGTATGTACCAATTCATTTTTAGTTTCATAGTAAACCATTTTTATCAATTATTCTTTTTCTCCCACACCAAAACTGTTCTACTTCGGTAAGAATAATGAAAAGAATCCTACTATTATTACCTTCCGTTGGGATCTTTTTATCATAATAGCTTGACTGTTCCCCTTTATTAATAACAATATTACAGATTTGAATGAATTTGTGTACTGATTTTGGACACTGATGTTATTTTTTGCTTTCAAGTTTGCTAATTTTTTTCTTTTTTCTTTTTTTTTAAATAGGAGTTAAAATCACATCGACTGTTCAAGTGCTAAAGCTTATCAAGCAGGCTGGCGACAGAGTTTTAGTGTTCTATGAAAGGCCCGTTGGTTATAATCAGCATGGTGCAGCACTGCAGGATGGTTTTGGACAGTTAGAAGACCCTGCTTTTCTGGCACACCCAGAAGAGGAACAAACTTGTGTTTCAGCAGATGCTGATAACAAAGAACTGGATTCAGAATTTGAAGATTTAGCTTGTGAGATAAAGTCACCTGAGCTCAAAGAAGAGATGCCAACAACTCAGAGTCCCAAACGTTCTGTAGTAACATTTGCTACTAAACCACTTGGAACAATATCTCCAATTCTAAATCGCAAGCTGCATTTAGGAAATTATCAGACAAATTTAAAAACACAACCAAAAGATGGAGTCAAACAGGTAGTACCCAAAAGTTCCGAGGGTCAGGACACATCACAACAATCAGTTAGACCACCTCAGGGGAGCAGTACTAAACCTCCTGTACCACCTAGGCCGCAAATTAAACTTACTTTGCCTTCTAGTGAAACTCAAAATCTGTTAGAAACAGGAGACATATCTTCTGAAAAACCAGAGAGGCCTCCTCCACCTGCAAACAATGGAGATAAATGCACAGAAAAGGTAACAAAAAATAATGATCAAGTGGAAGACCCAGCGATATCAAAACCAACAGTAACAAAACCAGAAATAGTAAAAGATACAATTTCAGAAAATTCACGTAGTTCTAAGGAAAGTGATGACCATCACACATGGGAATCACCAGAAATTCCTTATCGCAATCGACAAGGTCGATGGGCAAGGATAAGGGCATCCTCCTGTATATTTGAAGTGGAAGGATACCATAAGTACCTTAATGTTGCACTTTGGTGCAGAGACCCTTTCAAAATGGGTGGTCTTATCTGTTTAGGACACATAAGTATAAAACTTGAAGAAATTGCTTTAGATTGTATAGCTACATCATCCATGGAATACCTTAGAACACTTCGATTAAATGCTCCTGCGCCTAAAGCAGCAGTCACTAGAACTGCTTTGCGCAATTTGACAGTGCATAAGGGATTCAATGAAAAGTTTTGCTATGGCGATATAACTTTACACTTTAAATATCTAAAAGAAGGGGAACCAGAAGACTCAAGTTTTCTGCTGGAGAAAGAAAAGGAATATAATTTGGTAGAAGAAGTTCATGCACTTCAGAAAGAAGATCCTTATCTGGGACAAATGATTTTTACGGAAAACAAGCATAATTTTCAAGATACTCAGTTCCAGAATCCAACCTGGTGCGACTATTGCAAAAAGAAGGTTTGGACTAAAGCAGCTTCCCAGTGCATGCTCTGTGCTTATGTTTGTCATAAAAAATGTCAAGAAAAATGTCTAACTGAGACCCCATTTTGTGTAGGAGCTGAAAGGAGACTTGACCGAATCATAGGAAGTTATAGGATAGATGGGCAGGAAGGTCCTCAAGCTGTATCCTCTCGTGTTGATTCAGAATCTAAATCTGTGAACAAAACCACAGGTTTAACAAGACATATCATCAACACAAGTACCCGTTTGTTAAATCTTCGTCAAGTCCCTAAAGCTCGCCTTGTTGAGCCAGGGATGGACGTTGTAGAACCTTCACCAAAGCACACTCCAAACACTTCAGATAATGAAAGCAGTGACACTGAAATTTGCAGTCCAAATAGTCCCTCAAAACGTGCAGTTAGCACAGGGATAAAGTTAGCAAAAAAGGAGGGAGGACTAGATGACAATGTCTTCGTTGCAGTAAAAGAAATTGGCCGTGATCTCTATAAAAGCTTGCCTACAGAGGAAAGGTTCCAGAAATTAGAGTTCATGTTGGATAAACTGCAGAATGAAATAGACCAAGAATTGGAAAATAATAATTCACTCATTCGAGAAGAAAAAGAGACAGGCGATGCAAGGAAAAAAGCACTAATTTCTGCTGCATTGGCTAAATCAGGTGAAAGACTGCAAGCCCTTACACTGCTTACGATCCACTACAGAGCAGGCATTGAGGATATAGAATCTTTGGAAAATGCACCTTTAGACCAGCAATCCAGAAAAATGACTAAATATGCAGAAGACACTAGCACTACAGAAGAAATGGATCATGAAGATGTCAGTGTGACGGAGGCTCCAACATTCAACAGCATATCGGAAGAACCGCTTGACACTCCTCACTCAGTAGACTGATAGTTGCGTATTTGGCTTTCCGAAGAATGGATTGAAAAGAATACTTTGCACTTAATAAAAAAAAAAATCAGATAAGTCAAAATTTAATTAAACACTGGTACTATGTACATGACCTGCTTCACCACAGTTATTTGCCTGTGTAAGAGTAAGGTTAGTAGAGGTATTTTTCCAGCTACAGTACCACCATTTTGTTAAACAGGCTGGTTCAGATTGTGTTAAAACTACATTTTTGGGTTTATACTGGGAGTTTATTTTTAATAATTTATTTTTAACTTTTTTCTAATTATGTAAGCTAACATTTCATGTTAATGTATATGTGGTGTCCTTTGTGTATTATTGACCTTTTTTTGTTTTTGAATTAGTGATTTGAACAGGAAATTTTTGAACAGGATTTTTGAAATGTTTGATTTCCATTAGATGACGAAAACATTGTGAGCTTGCTGCATGCCTAAACTGATGACAACACAGCAGTCATTGAGGGACCAGGTTTTGAAATTTTGATCATGTTGCATTGATTTATGTCTTCTAAATAGTTGTATATTTTTTGCCAAATGTATCATGAAAACACTGTGGCTTTTATTTTGTCTGTTATAACAACTGTCCAGTAAAGGTATTATTGCATATCAAGTTGCTTGCTTTCTATACTTTTGTTAAACACAGGTAACTTTTCAAAAGTTGTGGCTAATCTGAAATATAGTAATGCTGTACCAAACAAAATATTTCCTCCTTAGACCTTTGGGATATTAAACTCTGTTTGAATATAATACATAATTATGTACCAATATTGTTTAGTAATTTTATTGGAGTATTCCAGCAAAAGTAGCAATATTATTTTTATTAAGATAAAAATAGCTGGCAGCCTTATAGAATATAATCACATTTTTAAATGTTGTAACATTTTAACCTATTAAAGGAAAATGGCAGTTCTAAAATGTGGATTTTTAGAATTAGCATTACCACTCTCCTTGCAAAAGCATCCAAGGATGTTTAAGATTTCAAAAGGTTTAAGATTTATTTTGCACCCACAGTGCAAAATAAATTTCATATTTAAACAGAATCACTATATGCTACATGTCTCAACACTTCTGGTGTCACCATGAATTACAGAACTGCATTCAGCCACTCAACCAGAAGAAACAGTTTGAGCAAAAAGACCACCTTATTCAGCAAAGTATAACATCTTTGCGTTGGATCAAAACAAATAAGTCTAGTAGAGGTGAGGAGGAATTTTGGCCAGCACTTTTTGAAAAGAACCATCTGGTCTTGTGCTGTGTGTAAGTTTTGGATCCTAGCATCGTCTGGCTAAGTATGATATTCCTATTGATTTATTATAAATGTGTCTTGAGGTTTCATCTTGTATATGTAGATAGACCATATATTGTTTTCATCTTTATTTTAGGTACTGTATTGTATCATGGATTGTAGCAAATAGGCCTTTGTGCAACAACAGTGACGCTAATACAGTTAAATTGTTTTTTTTTAATGATTTTAATTGGCAGGCAGGCACTAACATAGTATTCTGTTCAATTTGTCTCTCAATTTATTTTGTGATGGACAAAAACAAAAAAAACAATAGTTTTAGCAGGAAAAACCTATTTGTACTTTTAAGTAAAACCAATTACTTGCACTCATGCAACACCCTTTTTTTTTGTGAAGCTTTGGGGCACCTGATGATTATTTAGCTGATGTGTGGAAAACACTATCCATGCTCCAATAGGCATGTATTACACTTTTTAAAATTCTGCTTCAGCAAACAGTCTCACAAAATAAAATCCTTTTAATGACTAAAATAGTTGTTTAACCCTCTATTTGATTAAAATGCGTATTATATCTTTCACATTTTATTTTTGATTAGCTCACCATTGGTGGTAATCTGGACTAAATCTCCATCAGTGTTAACTCATGGATTACCATAAGAGCTTTCAAATATATCCAAGTAAATCATTAAACTCTGCCAGGCATGAAGTAGCTGCAGAAATAACATAAATTTGTGCTTTTCACAAAAACACATTCAAGGTTTTAAATTATATAATTGTGTAATACATTGGATATGAAAAGCTGGATATAACTTTCTTCATATAACACTGCTAATGATGATTGTAAAACATAAAAAAATGTAGTGCAATATTTTTCAATATGTTGAATGGGGAGGGGAAATAGTTGTATTTGAGTCATAAGGAAAACATAAAAATCTTATCTGGCATTAATTACAGTAAACACTGACTCTTGAGGAAAAGCTGTAATACCACATTCCTAATGTAATCTTTGCTTTCCTGTAAATAGCTGAAAATAAACAATACCACAGAAAATGAGAATATATTTGACTTAGTGATATGTAGGTAGGTGGCAGCTACACGTATTTACAGAAACTCTGCCTGATATGATTTTGTTGACTATGATTTTATCATGAGAACAAGCTTTAATAAAATAGTTTTGCTAAATTATCAGTTACTTCTTTGCACTGTTAAACTACTGTAATGCAATATTTTAAAAATATTACTATTTAAGGTATGATAATTTAGAAAGCACAGTACCTTTTGGGGGGTGGGGGAGAATACATGTTTATAGAAAAGTAAATTACTGATTGCTGTATAAGCCTTTAATGCATTCTCTGTATTTAGGATATGCATTTTAATTACACTCAGCACAATTTATATGGAAGTTTTTCAAAAACATTGGGCCAAATAAATACATGGTGTAACTTTATCAATGTTTGCAGCATGCCTAGAATAGCAGGACTCACATCCTTGATTAAGACTTCTGGGCACTGTACAAATACTACTACTTCTAATTATGGTAATGACTATCTCCAGGGAACAATCTGACTCACTCTGTTTAAGAATAATTCTGATCTATCCTATATTTTTTTCTTCCTTGTGCTTTATTTTTTTTATTCCCTGTAACATTTTTTTAAATAGACTCCTTGCAGTTTACTAACTCACTTTAGCTGTTCCTCCTGCTAATTCCCCATCTGTATTCTCCTGAAATGTGTACTTTGTCATAAATAGACAATTAGAACTACAGGAGGAGGAGTAGCACAGCACATAAGCTACTAAGCAGCAAATATTTTTAGGGAAAATAGGGATAGAAAAATATACTAAATGACAGCAGCAGAATTATTCCTAAATAGAATGCTTTTCAAAGTTTCCCATGTGGTTAAAGGTAAATATAACTACAGCCATGAGGTACCATTGGGTTGTTAATACTGATTTTAGATGAAATCCACCTGTTCCAACCATGGCCACAGAAGACCCAAAGTACAGAACCCAGAATTTTCATGGTTCTAGTGTATGGGTTGGGAGAGGGAGAGAGGGTCTCCACTGTCCCCATTGTCTCCATGGGATATGGGTGGGTTGGGGAGGGGGGGCGCAGAGTGATAGGGCACAGCTATGATATGTTTGGATACACTGACTAGAAACCCCACAATGAGGGGATACACAGAGCCATAGTCGGCTTGTTCTGCACTCTGCTTCTCGCTTGAAGAGGACTGAGCTGACCTCCTGAATCTCTCCTCATGGGTCTCTCACACAAAGCTCATTTACTTGGGATTTGTATAGCAATGTGAATGTCCCCCTTAATTTTCATTCTTTTTAAAAATTTGTAATTGATCAAGAAAAATGCAAAAATAAATCCAGTGAACAGGACATTCTACCTTTTTCTCGATATGCCCTTCTAAATGTAGCAACTTACGTTATCTAAATATGAACATAAACAATACACTGATTAATGCAATTGGTGATTGCACTTCATCCAGATGAATATACTGTATGCGAATTAAAATTTAAATGTTAGTATTATAGATCCAACTTCAGGGCAATAAATTCAACTGAACAATTGATATCAACCAGAAATGTTCACAAAAACAAAGTAAAAGACTTACTTCTTTCATTGGGCTGAAGTTTGATTTTTTTTAAATTAATCAACAAATTTGTATGATATAAACATTTTAAGGCAGAGAATTGTTTGGAAATAAATGTCAAGGCCATGACAAATTCTACTAATCTATTTTACTACCCCATTACACATTGCAAAATCCAGATCCCAAATGAACACAGTCATAATTTGCAGACCCCATTTCTCACTTATTTCACTGGTCAAAACATGAATTTCATATGTACCATTACCTAGCCATGCAACTAGCTTCATTGTTAAATCTCACAGTTGAAGCTATTTTTAAAAAATGCAAACCTTGAAAATACAAACTACTACTATTAAAGAAAACTCTGTAGAAAGGATATTGCTCTGCATGGCAGTTTACATATAGTTGGTGTTGCAACCAATGCGGTGGACTGAAGGAACTGTTAACAGACTTGCCAAATCTCAGTCTCTGTTGATTAAAAATGTTGGTCCTCCAAATACTTTGTGGGGCATAGAAGGAATCATTTTCTTGTATTTTAAGTGTGTCGGAAACTACAGAAATGCTGTCAACCCTATTGCATCAATCAAATATAATAAAAGACAGCCACATGCAAAATTAGTTACTAGCATAAGTCAGTTTTCAGACTCTGTCAAAGTCTCTGCTGTGATCCTTCATACTTTGTAGGGAGTCGATTCCTGCTGTGGTGTGGCCTCATAACTGCTATTTACTTACACATGTCCATTCAGGAGTGAACCATCTACATCTGTTTGCAAAAATTAAAATTTGGATCAAAAATCATTTGTCAGATTGCTTGGGAGCTCATTTTACATTAGCAGGTTATACACTGGCATGGAAATGTTTAACCTGCCTGTTAGAAATCATAAATAGACTAGGTATGAGTTGAATGTTGCTTTCCTAGGAAGTTGATAAATTCTGATTACTTTCTTTCCACTTCTTGGTGTGTGCAAACCATAACAGCATAGAAAATGGTGAGATAGTTACCATATTGTGTTGCAATAAATTGTGAACTTATTTTAGATTACTTTTTATTTATTTTATGTAGTCTTACTGCATAATTATCAACAAAGCAATACTTGAGATTTGATTCACAGCATTTCCATACTTTCTGACCATACTATATACGCTTTACAAAACCATATGTAAACAGAGTATCTGCTGTAGTACATAAAACATCTGCTGATACATGAAAGAAGGCACATAAAGATTTTAATTTACAAACAAAAACTACATGTAAACGACACCAGATTAAAAAACATACTTCAGTTTTTTGTTGAGTGTTTACTTTAGAAGTTCGATTTTTCTCAGTGCAGATAAGTAGATTGTCTAATGCAGTACTTTCACTGCATTAGATTTAGTCTCATCAAATCACTAGAGGTATTGATAATGAGCTATCTGTTACTTCTCCATTATTTTGGCTAAATTTATAATTTGACTTCATTTTCAAATAGAAGAAACATACAAACAACATTTCTAGACATGTAGGCAAATCAGTGTAAAATAGGTTTTAGTCAAAGCTACCGAAGTTGAGTCCTGCAAGTAAGATGTTAAATGTAAATACTGTGGTACTGCAATGATCTTAACTAATTATAAAAATCCTGAAATGAATGTGTAAGTAGTACCTGAAATAAAGTTGAGATGACAAAAATAAAAGATCTGAATATAAAAATTGTAAATGTCAAAGCTTCATGCTACTCTAACTCTCTTGAAGTTATAATAGCCCACTTGTACATAAATAATTTTAGCAGGAGATACCAAATACTCTTCTGTCCAGTTTTCCCAGCACCAAGAATGTCTGGTTAGCTAAGACTACATTACAGGGCAAAAAAATAAAGGCAATGTTTTAATTTTGGTTTTGTTGTATATTTACATATCCTTGGCCAGATCCTCAGCTGGTTTAAATTGGCATAGCTGAATTGATTTCAGTGGAGCTACATCTATATTTACATCAGCTGTAGTTTTATAACCCAATTTCACTCTGATACAACTGTAATCCCCAAAGAGGGGATGGGGGGAGAGAATACAGATTTTGACCCTTATCTTTTGTTTCCTTAGTTGGCCTAGTGCTATTTTAGATTAATAGCCAACAAACACTGGCCTCTCAATTCATCCCTATATATCCAAAGTGAGTTCCTGACTTGAAACTTGCCCAGCATTCCTTCATACATCAGATGGAAACCATAGTATCTCCGGTGTGAGAGAGCAAATATACAGTTTCTTCTGAAGCTAGTGACAATACCCTTTGGTGGATGAGCCAGTGAGAGTCACTGGAGTTAGAGCAGTACCCATCCTTCAGAAACACGTTTTAACTTTTTTAGCAATACACTGATATGTCTGAAAACAATTTTTGTTTTTAAAAAAAGTTTTATTTTCTTACCGTAAGGTCTCAGTATGCCATCAATTTTATGCAGAGCTCACCTTTGGAATCATCTGGGGAGCTCTGCAAAGAAACCAAAATTGATGGCACTGTATGACCCTGAGCTGAGCAACTGGTAGTAATGTGCTGTCTTAATTCTAGACTTTATCTCTTGTGAATGTGCTTTAAAGAGCACAGTACATTTAATAGAGCTGAGAGTTGGATAGGTTGTGTATTCTTTGAACTTCACATTTTTTTTAATCAGAGGAATAATTAATAGAAACATTTTACTGTCAAGAACTCATTACCCACTAATGAGTCCAAACTACGGAATCTTATGTCATTGTCCATGAATAAGATTTAGAAAATTATAGTTTGGATTCAAGTGTTTATACAGATTTAACTACACAGTTAATCAAAAATATACTGTATAATATTTAATAAAATTAAATACATAAAATAAAGTTTTCAACACTATACAAACCCCTATAAAAGCTATTTTCTCTTTATAAGGCAGTTGGCAATCTGCGTTATAACCATGGGAAATAAATAATATACCTTTGGTTTTTTTACTATTTCACCATTAAAAGTACAGTACACCTAAAACATATTTCTGTATGAGATGTTTCACAGGAAACACTGCATTGTGTACACCAATATACTCAATATGGCTTTTAATATTATTCATCACTTTCAGATTCTTCATCATCACCTATTGGATATGACTGGATGTTGTTCTGAGTATACATTTTTGTTTTAAGGGGACAGTTATGATCCATGAGTATTGCCTAAAAGAAAAAAGAGCAGGGGTATTAGCATATCTGCTAAACATTTTAATGATGTCTGCAGCTGGCTGTTTTTCACAAAAAGCCACACAACTTCAGCCACTGTTTTAGGGACTGATTCTTCTTTATTAAAGTCAGCAGTAAAACCTTTGTTGAGTTCAACTAGAGTAGGATCAAGCCCATAAAGAATATTATAGGTAAAAGCCTGACCCCATTGAAGTCAATGGCAAAACTTCTATATATAGAACTTTAGTGGGGCCAGGATTTCACCCTGTGTCACTAACTTGAAATGTGTGTTACAGATGTGAATTTACAGTTACATTTTGCATCATTTCCACTCCATGCATCTGCTGAAGTGGGTTCTAGCCCACGAACGCTTATGCCCAAATAAATTTGTTACTCTCTAAAGTGCCAGAAGGACTCCTTGTTGTTTTTGTTGTTAATCTGAATCACAAGAGAGCAGAATACCATTGCTTTAAGGAATGGTTCTATCCTGGGTCACTTGATTTCCCCACCATCTCCACCTTTGACACATCAAAGCAATGTGAATAATCCACACCACGGCTACTGTTCAGAATGTTACCAGTTACCCCCTACACATGGAGAAAATTTTCTTTTCTGATTTCAGAAACCAATTCAAACTTGTAGCATCTATTCTACTCTTATACAGTGGACCAAATTCTGCTCTTAAGGTATGTCTACACTGCAATTAAACACTGCAGCTGACCTGTCAGGTGACACAGGCCCACGGGGCTCGGGCTGTAAAATCATGATGCAGACGGTTGGGCTCAGGCTGGAACTGAAGCTCCGTGACCCTGCAAGAGGGGAGGAACCCAGATGCTGGGCTCAAGCTCAGACATCTACACTGCAATTCTACAGCCCCACAATCCTGAGTCAGCTGCCACGGGCCAGCCAGCGGGAGTTAATTGCAGTGTAGACATACCTTTAGTTACCAATGAAACTGGTAGCCCAAATTAATTCCTGGAATATCCCAGTGTAAATTTTATTGACTGAAGTTGGGCCACTGTGAGTTGTAACTGTAATATCAGGTTTTGTCTGTGAGAACAGAGTTTGGCGACCTGTTTATTTGTATTTAATGCTAACCTATAAAAATCCAGTTATTGCAATGGAAGGCCACTAACTACAAACCATTGATGACATATTCTATTGATAGATTATGGCTTTTTATTAATCATGCAAAGGGAATAATGTAGGAAACAGCCTTTATGTCCTCTTAATCAAAAGTGAAAGCAGAGCAGTGCCAGATCAGTGACATGCAACAAGTTACTTAGGGAATAGTGAACTATGCCGTTATTTGAATTATGGTAGCACTTTATAGGCCCCAATCAAGGTTGGGCTCCTCACAAGGTGCTGTATTAATGTCTGATTGAAGAATTTACACATCATAGGTGTAATCCGGGCCTCACTGAAGTCAGTGACAAAACTCCCCTTGCCTGCAAGAGGGTTAGGATTTCAGTCCATAGAAGTGCAAAATAGCAATTTTAGCAAGATTCCTAAATATATTGCAAGAGAGTTAAATTTACATTAGTGTCAAGGATCATCTTTTTGGTTTGTCCTGTTGTCCCTGAGATTTTTTTAAACTAAATTTTGGGAAGACTTTGTATATCAAACTAGAGCAATATAGCTATAAGAATTTCTTGCCTACATACAATGTTAAAAGATCCTTTAGTTTAGAAATGACACAATACCTTTTTTTTAAAAGGTACACCGAATGTTTCTTTGCCCCCAAATATAGTTCTGTTTTTTCTTGGGTTTGCAGGTTGCTGGTTATAGTTCATTCACAGGTCAGTCTGCTATTTACATGTGTACTCAGGGTCATGATGAGTTCACAAAAGCAGAACTAAATGCCAACTCCCCATTCTATTGAATTTTAGTGGAAAAGCCGCAAGTTATAGTGAATGATGGGTAGTTTTACTAATGGTGATGTTGTAGCTACATTTTCCATTTCGTCATGAGTGCTTCATCAGTCTTGGATTTTCATCCATCATAATCTGCTCCTTACTGCTTTACCAAATAAATCAGTGAAGAAGAGTAAAGGGGGAAAGGGACCAGAGAAAAGAAAAGTGCTGCTTGTGCATGTTATGCTTGAATTCAGTTTTCATTTTCCATCAGTGTGGTTTAATGTGGCAACTGAACTAAAAAATGTATCACCTATCCTGGCTTGTATGAAGAATGTCATCTTATGGGATGAAAAATGCATGTTTTATAAAAACAAAACAAAAACCCTCAGTAACTTTAAATCCATGAGCCTAAAACCACTGACATGGGCAATTGCCCCCCTGTTCTATAACTACCCTAGTGGCTACAATCCTCATAGATGCACTCCAGCAATTAAGCTTTGGCTGTTTTCTGAGTTGAATCACTTTCCCCAAGTATACTTCTTTCTCTAAATGGCATACTTCCCTGGCTTCTGGCTTATTCTTCCTTCCTCAGGCCTCCCTTTTGGGAACCCCAGGTGTTTGTTTTGGGTTTTTTTCATAGGTGCAGTGAGGCTTTCCTGCTCTTGAAGTGCCTACATTTTCTCCTCTTGGCTGGCTCTCTTTTTGATAGGAAATGTCCCTCTTAAGTTTCCTCTCACCAAATCTTCTTCTGCCTTTCAAACAGATTTTCCAAGAAACAAGCATCTGCACGTAGCAAAGACTGAAACAAAGCGACAGACCTTGTTTGCGTAAATTTATATCTCTGCAAACAACAGTAGTTAGTTCTTTCTCCTCTCCTGTCCCTACCTCTAATCACTGTAGAAAATGATCATTGCAGTCTAAAAAGGTCATGATGAGTAGTCCACAGAAATCTCTGGGGAATTGCCTTCAGAAGCAACTGTATGTATGCTGAATCCACAGTTGGCAGATTTTCTGCAAGTATTTCATCCCATTTTCTGTTCTGCATGTGCCTGTACTAAGTGTGATAGAGTCACGTCAGGTGGTTCTCTTCTTACCTTTCAGAGAGATGTCACTGCACTTGGAACACAAGGGACCCTGCATAATTACTTTTTGCTATCCTAAGTGCAAAAGTGACTGCACCTGGCTTACTTAAGGAGTACATCTTGGGTAAGAGTCAGCATTCTTCCAAGTTGGGAAGGACCCAGCTCCCCTAGGAGGAAGTATTGGGCTAGACCTGCAGTTCCATGGGGCTTGGAGAGATGTTGTAGCCAGTATCGTACTGGGTCTGTAGGGCTGTCTGGGTCCTGGAATCAGAATACTGGTCATTCTACATTGTTCTGGCTGTATTTAACATCATGATGAGGCTGTACCATGTCTCTTATGGTAGCCAGGCAGCTGGAAGAGGCATAAGAGCAGAGCAGTACATCAGCTCCAGTGGTAAGGATCTTGGGGCTTGGACCAAGCAGAAGGAATGTAGGTGACTGAAGAAAGGAGATAATGGGAAGGAGCAGTAGAAGAGGGAGTTATGGAGGGAAGGGAGAGGGGGCAGCAGATTTCAAGGAGGGGAGGAGAGCTGTGGAAGTGGGGGAGGTTTAGGTTGGATATTAAGAAAATCTTTTTCACTAGGAGGGTAGTGAAGCACTGAAAGGGGTTACCTAGGGAGGTGGTAGAATCTACTTCCTTAGAGGTTTTTAAGGTCAGGCTTGACGAAGTCCTGGCTGGGATGATTTAGTTGGGAACTGTTCCTCATTTGAGCAGAGGGTTAGACTAGGTGATCTCCTGAGCTCCCTTCCAAACCTGATATCCTCTGGCAAGAAGAATAGGAGAGCAGTGAAAGAACGAGGTGAACAAGAAGTAGGCCATGGCACAAGAAGGCAGGGGGGAAACTAGTAACAACTGCCTTACACAAGGCTAGCTTGGAAGCAAACAAGGCTGAAGATAATGTACATGATAAGATTAAGGCATATGATGATGTGAGAAAAAAGAAACAAAAGGAAACTCAAGAGAAGGCCTTGCTGCAGCTACAGCCAGGAAAAGAGGACCAATTAACTTGTAAGAGGGGTGGCAAAAAGGAGGAATAAAGAGGAGATGGGGATGGAGCAAAATACATTGTAAAGGGCCTTTAAGGGTATGTGCATACTGCAATTACATACACTCAGCCGGCCTGTGCCAGCTGACTTGGGCTCAGGTCAGGGGCTATTTAATTGTGATGGAGAAATTTGGGCTCCAGCTGCAGCCCAAGCTCCGGGACACTCCCACCTGTCCTGGTCCTAGAGCCTGGGCTTCTGCCCAAGCTTGAATGTCGACACCGTAATTAAACATTCCCGTGAGCCTGAATCAGCTGGCATGGGTTTTTCACTGCAGTGTAGACATACCCAAAGAGTACAGTAGAAATGACATAAAGAAATAGTCCATCATAAACATGGACTCGATGAACCTCCGCAAAACACTTTTCCGGAGGTAGGAGGAAAGCAAATAGAGCAAATCTGAGTTTGAGGTTTCCACACCAGAGGCGCTGCAGGATTTCATACCGAGTCCAGCCATTACACTGTTGGGGAACAACGTTTGGGCCCTTATTGCTTTGAGTCAAAGCAATCCTGCAATGCAGAGATGGCAGAAAATCCCTGGGTCCTTTGGTTGTCTGGATAATTAGTGCTAGAGAAGTATAAATAAGGCATTGTTCATTTTACTGCAAAATAACATTTTCTGCTTACCATTTTTTCTTCCTTAGCAGGTGGACTTCGAAGGAAAAAACATAGAGGAGCAAAGAGAATATCCACAATCCCTATAATTGTCATGAGCCATGGAAATCCAATTGCCTTTGCAATGGCACCACCAGCAGAGGGACCTTTTGGAAATAAAAAGCTCTTTCTAAATACTGCAAAATATTTATGATAATCACTGGGGGCAAAAATATTTTTAAATACAAAAGTCATGATATAAAAATCCATTTAAGAAAAGTAAATACACCGCTACCCCCATATAACACTGTCCTCGGGAGCCAAAAAATCTTGCTGCGTTTTATCGAACTTCCTGTGATCCGCCGGAGTGCGCAGTCCCGCCCCCTACCCCTCCCAAAGCACTACTTTACCGCGTTATATCCGAATTCGTGTTATATCGGGTTGCGTTATATTGGGGTAGAGGTATATGCATTTAAAATTCATGTTTAAGCACAAAATGCTGTTGGGTACCAATCCTATGGCCACTGAAGTAATTGGAGATCATAGCAGAGGCTAACAGCGGGAGTTTGCCTGGGAGCTGTCCGAGAGGAGGTACGCTAAGTGCTGCATTAGGGGGGCTGTGTTGGTGAGTATCTGAGTGTCTGCTGCTGGGACAGTTGGTCAGTTTGACCGTGTGCTTGATTGCTTGCTTGTTTGTTTGAAAAGTGTGAATTGGGAGTGCTTTGTTCCAGCTGGGCCTTGAGTGGGCCTGACTGGTATATAAGGGCAGTCAGCAGCGAACCAGCTGAGCGGCGAACAGCAGAGGCTAACAGCGGGAGTTTGCCTGGGAGTTCGCGTGGGGAGAGCACACTGAGGCTTTCATCTGCAGGTTTCTCCGAGTAGTTCCTGCAACAGTTGAGGAAGCTCCTAAGAGGACGGTGATATGGAAGGTGAGCGATCAGCTGTTGTAACCTGCACAGGTTGTGCCATGTTTGTCTTTCTTCCGCAGGACAGAAGCGACTTTGTCTGTACAAAGTGCAAGCTGGTCTCCATATTGGAGGAGAAGGTTCGAGGGCTGGAGAAACAAGTATCGACTCTGCGTTGCATAAGGGAAAATGAAGATTTCCTGGACAGACGTCAGGAGATGCTTCTACGGCCACAATGTTCTGAAGATTCAGAGCAGGCGCAGCAGGGACAGAAGGATTGTGAGGAGGTTTGGCAGCATGTGACCTCCAGAAGGAGAAAGAGGAGCGTCCATGCACCAGCAATGGAGATACAGGTGAGCAATCGTTTCCATGTTCTCTCTACAGGTGCTAATGCGGAGAGTGGACTAGATGGTCCATCTGAGGGAAGGGAGCAGAAGGAGACTCCACCGATTGGAAGGCAAAAGATGCACTGTCCTAGGGATGGGGGTTCCACGACCACCACTCCCAAGAGGAGGAGGAGGGTGGTGGTGGTCGGGGACTCCCTCCTCAGGGAGACTGAGTCATCTATCTGCCGCCCTGACCGGGAAAACCGAGAGGTCTGCTGCTTGCCAGGAGCTAGGATACACGATGTGACGGAGAGACTGCCGAGACTCATCAAGCCCTCGGATCGCTACCCCTTCCTGCTTCTCCACGTGGGCACCAATGATACTGCCAAGAATGACCTTGAGCGGATCACTGCAGACTACGTGGCTCTGGGAAGAAGGATAAAGGAGTTTGAGGCGCAAGTGGTGTTCTCGTCCATCCTCCCTGTGCAAGGAAAAGGCCGTGGTAGAGACCGTCGAATCGTGGAAGTCAACGAATGGCTACGCAGGTGGTGTCGGAGAGAAGGCTTTGGATTCTTCGACCATGGGATGGTGTTCCAAGAAGAAGGAGTGCTAGGCAGAGACGGGCTCCACCTAACGAAGAAAGGGAAGAGCATCTTCGCCAGCAGGCTGGCTAACCTAGTGAGGAGGGCTTTAAACTAGGTTCACCGGGGGAAGGAGACCAAAGCCCTGAGGTAAGTGGGGAAATGGGATCCTGGGAGGAAGCACAAGCAGGAGAGCGCAAGAGGGGAGGACTCCTGTCTCATGCTGAGAAAGAGGGACGATCATTGAGTTATCTTAAGTGCCTATACACAAATGCAAGAAGCCTGGGAAACAAGCAGGGAGAACTGGAAGTCCTGGCACAGTCAGGGAACTATGATGTGATTGGAATAACAGAAACTTGGTGGGATAACTCACATGACTGGAGTACTGTCATGGATGGATATAAACTGTTCAGGAAGGACAGGCAGGGCAGAAAAGGTGGGGGAGTTGCGTTGTATGTAAGAGAGGAGTATGACTGCTCAGAGCTCCGGTATGATACTGCAGAAAAACCTGAGAGTCTCTGGATAAAGTTGAGAAGTGTGAGCAACAAGGGTGATGTCGTGGTTGGAGTCTGCTATAGACCACCAGACCAGGGGGATGAGGTGGACGAGGCTTTCTTCTGGCAACTAGCAGAAGTTGCTAGATCACAGGCCCTGGTTCTCATGGGAGACTTTAATCACCCTGATATCTGCTGGGAGAGCAATACAGCGGTGCACAGGCAATCCAGGAAATTTTTGGAAAGCGTAGGGGACAATTTCCTGGTGCAAGTGCTGGAGGAACCAACTAGGGGCAAAGCTTTTCTTGACCTGCTGCTCACAAACAGGGAAGAACTAGTAGGGGAAGCAAAAGTGGATGGGAACCTGGGAGGCAGTGACCATGAGATGGTCGAGTTCAGGATCCTGACACAAGGAAGAAAGGAGAGCAGCAGAATATGGACCCTGGACTTCAGAAAAGCAGACTTTGACTCCCTCAGGGAACAGATGGGCAGGATCCCCTGGGAGAATAACATGAAGGGCAAAGGGGTCCAGGAGAGCTGGCTGTATTTTAAAGAATCCTTATTGAGGTTGCAGGAACAAACCATCCCAATGTGTAGAAAGAATAGTAAATATGGCAGGCGACCAGCTTGGCTAAACAGTGAAATCCTTGCTGATCTTAAATGCAAAAAAGAGGCTTATAAGAAGTGGAAGATTGGACAAATGACCAGGGAGGAGTATAAAAATATTGCTCAGGCGTGCAGGAGTGAAATCAGGAAGGCCAAATCACACTTGGAGTTGCAGTTAGCAAGAGATGTTAAGAGTAACAAGAAAGGTTTCTTCAGGTATGTTAGCAACAAGAAGAAAATCAAGGAAAGTGTGGGCCCCTTACTGAATGAGGGAGGCAACCTAGTGACCGACGATGTGGAAAAAGCTAATGTACTCAATGATTTTTTTGCCTCTGTCTTCACGCACAAGGTCAGCTCCCAGATTGCTGCACTGGGCAGTACAGCATGGGGAGAAGGTGACCAGCCCTCTGTGGAGAAAGAAGTGGTTCGGGACTATTTAGAAAAACTGGACGTGCACAAGTCCATGGGGCCGGATGCGCTGCATCCGAGGGTGCTAAAGGAGTTGGCGGGTGAGATTGCAGAGCCATTAGCCATTATTTTTGAAAACTCATGGCGATCGGGGGAGGTCCCAGATGACTGGAAAAAGGCTAATGTAGTGCCCATCTTTAAAAAAGGGAAGAAGGAGGATCCGGGGAACTACAGGCCAGTCAGCCTCACCTCAGTCCCTGGAAAAATTATGGAGCAGGTCCTCAAGGAATCAATTATGAAACATTTAGAGGAGAGGAAAGTGATCAGGAACAGTCAGCATGGATTCACGAAGGGGAAGTCGTGCCTGACTAACCTAATTGCCTTCTATGATGAGATAACTGGCTCTGTGGATGAGGGGAAAGCAGTGGATGTGTTATTTCTTGACTTTAGCAAAGCTTTTGATACGGTCTCCCACAGTATTCTTGCCACCAAGTTAAAGAAGTATGGGCTGGATGAATGGACTGTAAGGTGGATAGAAAGCTGGCTAGATCGTCGGGCTCAACGGGTAGTGATCAATGGCTCCATGTCTAGTTGGCAGCCGGTTTCAAGTGGAGTGCCCCAAGGGTCGGTCCTGGGGCCGGTTTTGTTTAATATCTTTATTAATGATCTGGAGGATGGTGTGGACTGCACTCTCAGCAAGTTTGCAGATGACACTAAACTAGGAGGCGTGGTAGATACACTAGAGGGTAGGGATCGGATACAGAGGAACCTAGACAAATTAGAGGATTGGGCAGAAAAAAACCTGATGAGGTTCAACAAGGACAAGTGCAGAGTCCTGCACTTAGGACGGAAGAATCCCATGCACTGCTACAGACTAGGGACCGAATGGCTAGGTAGCAGTTCTGCTGAAAAGGACCTAGGGGTCACAGTGGACGAGAAGCTGGATATGAGTCAACAGTGTGCTCTTGTTGCCAAGAAGGCTAACGGCATTTTGGGCTGTATAAGTAGGGGCATTGCCAGCAGATCGAGGAACGTGATCGTTCCCCTTTATTCGACATTGGTGAGGCCTCATCTGGAATACTGTGTCCAGTTTTGGGCCCCACACTACAAGAAGGATGTGGAAAAATTGGAAAGAGTCCAGCGGAGGGCAACAAAAATGATTAGGGGTCTGGAGCACATGACTTATGAGGAGAGGCTGAGAGAACTGGGATTGTTTAGTCTCCAGAAGAGAAGAATGAGGGGGGATTTGATAGCAGCCTTCAACTACCTGAAGGGGGGTTCCAAAGAGGATGGAGCTCGGCTGTTCTCAGTGGTGGCAGATGACAGAACAAGGAGCAATGGTCTCAAGTTGCAGTGGGGGAGGTCCAGGTTGGATATCAGGAAAAACTATTTCACTAGGAGGGTGGTGAAACACTGGAATGCGTTACCTAGGGAGGTGGTGGAGTCTCCTTCCTTGGAGGTTTTTAAGGCCCGGCTTGACAAAGCCCTGGCTGGGATGATTTAGCTGGGAATTGGTCCTGCTTTGAGCAGGGGGTTGGACTAGATGACCTCTTGAGGTCCCTTCCAACTCTGATATTCTATGATTCTATGATTCTATGTTGGTGTCAATGGGCATGGAATCAGAACTCTTCTACACTGTTCTTGCACCACACTTAAGTAAATAGGCTAGGTGCAAGGTTCCATGGCACAGTGCACTGAGGGGAAGACAATGGAATCCTTTCCTTCTCCAGCCAGGCAAAGGAGAAACCACTGCTGTAGCTTCGGGTACTATAATGCCCCTATACTGGGGACCTAACGTCCTTGACTAGCACCTGCCCTTCCCCATCACGGCATATAGAAGGTGTGGAATTTCCATATAGGCTGCCAGCATTCTGTTTCCCTACCAACCTAATGCAGCAGATTCACACCAGTTTTGCAGTTTATAGAGCCTTTAGTGCTCTGGGTATTTGCCCCAAGCCCTTTTTTAGTTTCTCTTTTCACGTCTATTAGATGCGTTACAAACAGGAGAAAATTAAGCCCTTACCTAATGCAAACCCCATGCAGAAGGCAACATCAGCTATTGCATACACACTGCCATAGACGGAAACATGACGCAGATCTACAAGGTAGCCCATAATTGGCATCATTGAGGAATCCACCATTCCTGATTATGATGATAGGAGGAAAATTATATTTCATGAATCAGCTTTCATTTTTCTCTCTTAATATATTAACCTCATATGATCAAAAAAGATGTAAATGAAACTAGAAGAATTGTTAATCTAAAGAAGCTTTTAATAACATATTCCTATAGAAAACAAACTGTTCAGTCCAGGTTTATACATCTTTGCTTATGCCTATGAGCATAAAGGATTGTACTAGTTTCAAGTCTGTCATTATTATTATTATGCTGTACTTCACATGAATGATCTGTGAGCTGTTTTCACGGTGAGTACAAAAGCCGCATGAGTTATCCGATCAAAAAGCTGCATGACATTTGTGGTTTATAAACATTACTGTAATTTTTTCTACACTTACTAAAAGTCCTTTATGTTTGCAGACACTTCAGAATACCTGCTAAATATCAAATTACTAAGCCATCTGTCAACTTCTGTACCCTGTAATCATTAAAAAATCCCACTCAAGTTTCACTGCATGGTCCATTATAAGCAAACACATTCATGTGTACTGTGACGAGAGGGCACAAGTGTATGCTAGGGGATTTACGCTGGGTCAGCAGTAAGTCGAGTGTGTTTGCTTCTATGTAAATGTCAGGCAATAGTAAAGTGCTGGGGGGGTTTGTTTTGTTTTGTTTTTTAACAATGCATTGCTAGAATTCTGGGACATCTTAAAAGATCTATTGAGGTCAGTGGAGTTATTCCCAGGTAACAGAGGTCAGAATCTAGTCCAGTTGCTGAAAGTCTTGGTTGAACACCCTTGAGTGTAGGCCTTAAAACTATTGCTAGTCTACTGACAAATTTGTTTCAGAGTGTAACCTTGGGTGTTGCCCATTCAGAATGGCAACAAAAAGAATCCTTGATGTAATTCTGTACTAATGTTATTTTTCTAAATAAACAGCAAAATATGTACATACAAGTAATTTTACTTACCAATGGCAAACCCGACCCCAAAATTTGGTGCTATGAGCCCGTATATGTTTTTGGCAAATGGTACCTGCAAATTAAATTTCAGAAATTTAAGTATAACCCATAACATCTTGCTAATGGGATCATTGTCTTTTTCACAAATAAATACTCAAAACAATTGATTTAACTGTTTAGTATGGCAGCATGGAGCAATTGGTACAGAAATACAGATGAAAACATAATTGTTTTGCATGATTGTGTCATAACACATACTTATTGCATTTAATTACAGCTTATAATAGCTGTTGATTAGGATGCAACTCTAAGAAATTATGGTTCTTATTCTTCAACTCTTTGGTCACTTCCTGCAACATGATAAGCACTCTCTAGAAGGCAATTTTTGTTGAAAGCACTTAGGATTGATTAACAAACTGATGTTTAAAAATGCATCACAAGTAGAAACTTCAATAAAATCTCATGAGCAAAATACATACTCAAAGTTAATATATACATTTTTTTGAGCTGAGTTGAATTTGTAGTTCATTCTGCTGACATGTCAATTTTTACTCACACATAAAATGCTTATTCCCACGATTATCATCCCAAGTAGAGCACAAAGCCACCTATCAAAGGAGAAATGTTCTCTCTTAGACATCAAACAAATGCAGATTTGTTAGAAATGGTCTGAAATTTTTCAATGCTATTTCTAAGATAGTGCAGGATTATGTAACCAAATACGTAACATGATTTATTTAAATGAAATTTCAGGTTAACAATATCTAATACAATCTAATGATTTCTATTATAAAGTAATTGCCTGAGGAAAAATTGGAAATGCTACATGAATATGCTGAAGGATTGTGTTTTTTTTAATTAAGCATACCTTCCCATTTTGTGTGCAAGTACCCCAAAAATATTAGTTCCAATAAGATAAGAGATACTAGCTGGAAGGAAAGCGACGCCTGGAAAATATGAAAAAAACATTTTATCAACAATGATTTCAGTGAAGTGAAAAACTAATAAGTTCAGACACAGCAATTGTGATTAAAACAATCTAATGGAATCCTGGAGCCTGTACCAAAGCATTAAATATCCGGTTTGTTCCAGCCCTTTCATGGAATCTAACAAGATTATCCATCAAATGCAATACCATTGTGACGCCTTCAAAAAGAGTATTTCAGTATCAGCTATAAGAATCTCTGTATGTGTGTGAGAAAGAGACAACAAAATTATATTCAGAATAAATATAATAAACGTTGGGCCAAATCATGACCCATTCTGCGTGACACTGCAAGGGGTAAAAGGGTGCAAGGGGGTGCCTCCCTCTAACTTCCTTACACCAATGTGCCTTACTGCTGCTTCTGCCAGGCAGGGAACTGCCATCTTTACAGAGCTGCTACATCACCCCCTTCTGCAGGTGGGCAGGAAGAGGCATATTGAAGGGGCAAAGTCAAGGTGCCTCTCTCTCCTGCCAAAACCTAGTCCTTTGTTAGGCAGGAATTAAAGTTAAGAGTACATCTCAGTAACTTAAAGGTAAAAAAAAAAAAATCTTAGAACACTACTGTTTTGTTAAAAAGTCATTTACAGAGCTAATATATTCAGTTAAAGCTAAAGCCCCACCACCCAGGGCTGAAGCCCTTAGGTTTTGGCTTGGCCCCAGGCAATGGGCTTTGGCTTTGGCCCTGGCCCCAGACTCCAACAAGTCTGAGCCAGTCCTGGCAACCCCATTAAAATGGGGTTGCAACCCACTTTGGGGTCCTGACCCACAGTTCGAGAACCGCTGTGTTAGAGGGTAAACTAGGATTTTAAGAGGTTCAAGTGTGCCTGGTGAGTCCAGCCCTCTTCCCCTGCATCACATGACAGAGAGCAGGTGACTGAGAACCAGGCCTATTGGGAAAGATAAGAGGAAGCCTGCCCTCAGTAGGAGAATAAAACTGGTAGAAATAGTACGATACTTGTAAGGACTGATGTTTTCCTGGTAAAGGACATTGAGGAAGGTTGTTTGTGGAAGACAGCAGGAGAAGAGTCAGAGAAAAAGGTGCTGTAGGAACTGGCTCTGGAAACCAGTGGAACAGGACAGTTGGCCTTAGGGCAGGTGATTGTCCCCAATTCAGGGTCCCAAGGACTGTAGTAGGGAGGACATGAGCTGCCTGGAAAGATGGTGAGGAAAATGCTGTGCTGAGGAGAGGATGACTACTGAGCATTGGGGAGGGTTACAGGACTCTTAGTTTGTCCTGGAACGGCTCTTGCTTTAGTCCTCTAGCCAAAACAGCAAGTCATCAACAATCCCAGATCAATTGAGGCCTCAGGTCAGAAGCTGAAGTAGTGCATTCATCCTGATGTTGGATAAGGTAAACTGCTGCTATGCAACTATATGGATACGGTAAAGTTGATGTACCATCCCCATTTTTTTTTTCCAAAAGAGTTTTAAGAAGTCCAGTCTGTGGCTGCAGTACACATGAGAAATATGCTGTATTTTGCCCATACTGTGCATGGAGCACTGAATGTGAACCAGAAAGCAATGTTCTTAAAATGTTTTTCATATTTGAGTCTGATATTTAAGAGCTAGACTGTTGCTCTCCTTCTAACTCTGAATAAGGCGTGGTGTGCAACTTCCCTGCTCCAACAAGAGCATCTCAGAAGCCTGTTCCCTGGATCTCTGACCCTGAGCAAGGGGGCAGAGTAATCTGCTGCTGACTCATATTAGCAGATTACTTCCCCCTCTGCATCAACTCAGTTTCACCCTTCTCTGCTCACAAGGTGGGAGTAGCAGCTTTATAGAGCTTGCTCTCCCCACTGCACCTGAGAGGCAGGGAGCTAGGGGAAAATCTGACTTCTCTGGGTAGGTACCCAGGACAGGGTGGTGTTTTGTGACTGTGCTAACCTTTGTTTTTCATGTGAGTGTTATAATGTCATGCTGTAAGCTTAGGAGGCTTGTGTGGTTAGATATACTAGGTCTGTATCTATTGGCACTCTTATAGCTCATGACAAGTGGTATCTTTGTGAATGGGAGTGAGAATGATGTTCGCCTAAGTGGACATTTGCACAGTATCTCTTTCTGAAGTGTGTACAGCCATAAACAGTTGCTATCAGACTGTGTAAAGTGTCCTCGTTTTGTGATTATTGAAGGGATGGATCTGTCTGTTATGGAACATTAAGGCTGCGTAGTGTCTGGCCTTCCTAAGACATTGCTACGAGGATAAAGTTTAAGATGGTTTGGATGCCGAACTGCCTTTTCATACACTAAGATCTTTGAGTTTCTTAGACATGTTTAACATTAACTCTGTATAGTTTTTAACTGTAATGTTCTTGTAAAATTTATATCAGGAATTTGGGGATAAACTGGAAAGAGTCAGAAGACATTTAGGGGGAGATTGACCTGGGCACTTAGGAAGGTGAGTGGATGAGGTGATGGAGGCAAAAAATTGCTTCACCATTGCCTCTTGCAGCCCCTCAAAAAACAAAACTAGCAGACCCCATGGAAGGATCAGGAATTACAGCAGTCCTTCAATGCCAGGGAGTGCACTGAAGGGTGCACGTGGTTTAAAGGGATGGGGAGGAGGAGGAACCATGGCACAATCCCCTTTCTGCTTAGCCAGAGGGGGGGGGGGGAGCAGTTTCCCTGTATACCAAAAAGCTCAGGGAGAGAACTGTGCCTCAGCAAAACATATCCTCTCTGCCAAGGCTCCTTCTGGGGCAGCTGAAAAAACAAGAAAAATGTTCCATATTAATCTGTATGACACACTCCTACAGAGCTTGAAACACTGAAAACTTGATGGGATTTTCTTTGCAATATCTTGCCTGTGTTTTTTATATATATATATATATATATATATATATATATATATATTTTTTTCCCATATCTCTAGACCTGGAACAAAAAAGGAAAGAAAATAATTCATTGGCTGGAGAGTATAGAAGATGAACATTGCAGATGTATAGTACACTAATTTCATCTGGTAGTTGTTGTTAATAACATCTATAGCAGTTATTGCCTTGGTAGTTAAACACTTTAAATAAACAAATATAACTTTAAAACACCAGGAGGCACAAAAAGTAAATCAAATAGTAAATGGAAATGAATGTGCCTAGTATTGTCTGAAGGTGACCAGAGTCTGACTCTACTGGACTGTTGAATGGAAAAAGTGCTGAAGGCAAGGGCTCTTAATTGAGACAGCATTCCCATCAAACTTGGAGTATTCAAATGTACCTGATTATATTACAGAGTACAGTAGATTTCCTATCAGAAATAGATTAATCTCAACAGGCGGACTGCTACTTTCTATGCTATTTGGAGCTTCCAGATAGACAATCAATACTTGAACTGTATTTGGAAGCAAGCAGAAAGCCAGTATAGGTGCTATGTATTCATGATGGCCCTGTCAAGGCTGATTCCCCACTCTGGAACTTTGAGTGCAGAAGGTGAGGGCCTGAAAGGACTCTAAAATTTAATACTGGCCACTCCAGGCTTGTATTAAACTCCCAAGATTACAGTTTTTCTCTGACCTTGGCTGGGTAGATGCTGCCACCACCCAAATGTAAAACCTTCTTGAGGTCCAGTTTAAAGGTTACAAGCAAAACAAAAGAATTTGGGGTTAGCACAGATGAGTCCACAAGCCTTGCAAAATAAAAGAAATAAACCTAATCACGTCTTTCTAGACATTTCTGATCTACTTACATATCTGGGTTTCCAAATAAGAAATTTCTAGGTATGATTCTGATGATTTTCATATCTGGCCTTCAGCTTCTCACAACATAACTGCTGCCCTGTTCCCCTCTTCCCCGGAGAACAACAACAGACACAAAGGGAAAGTTTTTTCCCAATTTTAAAAATTCTAGCCTTCCCATTGGCTCTTTTGGTCAGGTGCCCACTCTCTTCCTTTACCTGTGGACTTTTTTAACCCTTTACAGGTAAAGCAAGTAGAGAACAGCTACTAACAGGGATTTTATAGCTAACTGGCCGTCTGCGTGTCCATAAAAGAGAGGGATACAATAGTGCAGATTGAATGAAAAAGTGTGAATGAAAGTCTGCATCAGATAGAAATGGCTGCAGTCTCTTAGCCATTCAGAGGTGATAATAAGCATCATAGGCCACCACTGTCTGGGGCTCCAGGAGCAGCAAAGAGCCAGTAGGACCCCAAGGCTTCAAACTATGTTGGCCAAAGCCAGGTATGTGTTTGTAACACACTGTATAGCCATCACCTTTGACCTATCCCTCTAGATTTGTGTTTCTCAATTGTTGCATGTTGCTTGGTCCTTATTCAAAGTCAAATACCTTTGTGACCCCTCCTTCTATTTTTACTTACTTTTATAATTAATGTATCAATTATAACAGTACCCTATATATAATTTGTGTGTGTGTTTTGAGATGGACAGAGAATACGTGCTGGGCAGAGTGTGCAGGAAGTGGCAGAGTGAGATTTTTCTTTGCTTTAGATTATAACAACATTTTCAGTACCTCGCAAACCCCTCGATTTGTATTTTGTGACCCATTGGCTGAGAAACACTTGTTGGCATAGGGAAGTATCTAGGGCAGTATTACTTGCATCTTATCCAGGCTGAGAGATAACCCAGATCATCTTCATCCAGATCCCTATCTCTTTTAGACATTGTGAGACTACAGAACCTGGATTTGAGGAGGAGTATACTGAGATTATATGGGGGGCTAATAATTGAATTATATTGACTATCTATTATTTCTCTCAGGTTTTTGTGTGGTGAAATAGTGTGGGATTTTTTTTCCCTGAGTACGTTTGTGAAAATATCTGACTAAAACGTAACATTTATTTATCCACCTGCCAGGACATGAGTGTTATTCACAATATTAATCCCTATAGTGATAGTAGCACAATCAGGGCCCACTGTACTAGGCACTGTATTAACGTGCCCCCCCTTACTTCTGGCCATGCTCCCCCACCCTCCCAGAGCCAGGCCGGGAGTGGGGCCACAGCTGGAGGATGCAGACAGGGGTAAGGGGGTCAAGGCTGGAGCTGCAGCTGGTGGTGGGGCTGGGGATAGGAGCGGGGCCAGGAGCAAAGCTGGGGCCAGGGCTGAGACTGAGGGCAGGGACGGAGCTGCAGCTGGGCCGTGGTTGTGGGCCGACAGCCGGGCCCCCAGCCACCTGGCTAGATGTGGATCTGCGGCTGAGGACTCGGGGTGGGACCAGGTGCAGGGCTGAGAAACGGGGCCATGGCTGGTGACGGGGCTGAAGCAGAGCTGGGGGTGGGTCAGGTCTGGGCGCCACGCCCTCCCTGCCCCCCATGGGGCTGGCCTGGGCCCACAATGCCCCCCCCAGAAACATTCATCCACGCCCCCCTAGAACAGTGTGCCTCACAGTCTGGGAACTTCTGGCATAGAAAGACACAGCCCCTCAGCCTAAATAACTTACAATGTAAGGATCTGAACTTTCCCTATGCTCCTCTGAAGCCCGGGATTCACCATCCATGTGGAGCCAATTCCAGAACTGGAGCTTAATTTAAGACATACTAGTTACTTTTTAAACAAGAAAAGGGAAATAGAGAGGACAAGGCTATTATATTCATGCTGTTACTTAGGCAAACTCGGCATACAACTTCTTGGTTCCGAATCATTCATTTTTAAAATATAAACTAACATAATTTAATGCCAACCGCCCCAACACTGAACTCTGATTGACTGTCACAACATACCTAACATTAATTGTCTGACTCCTTGTAGGTGTCACAGCACAAGGGGACCTTAAGAAAGGACCTAAAGAAGGAAAGTATATTGTACTTATGGATCTGTTCAGGGACAACCTTCCATGTACAACGGGCAATAACAACTTATTAGTATCTTACACATTCATAGCTATCCCAAGCAAGGGAACTTCCAACATATCCCTTGAAAGGTAATACCACATCCTAATAAACTTCACTATGAAGAAGCTTTTTCTAATATTCAGCCTGAAGTTTCTATTAATTCTGTCTCATTACTCCTACTTTTGCCCCCTTGTACAAGGCTTAGTAATTCCTTTCTATCCTTTGTTCTGATATTTTTACATTCTTCAGATATCTGTAGATAGGTGAGGTGAGGGTCCTGGTAACTGTCAAAGGTCACTTAGGAAAGGATAGAAGAATTGAAGCAATTCTATCACTCCTGATTATTCTCTAAGCTCTCTCCCATTTCTTTATAGGTTCCTAATAATGAACTAAAAACTGATGGTCTTGTTCCAAATGCAATCTCACCATGGTCACGTACTGGCCTATTATTTGATGTCACTGTAAGTATCCAAAAATCATACTGGCCTTTACATATGACCTTCATATAGCAAACTCATATTTCATTGCTCTTTGCTATCACATCTAGGCTTCTCTTGATATTATTGCTCCTCAGGTTTCTTTCTCCCATCTGGATATCTCCTATTTGGATTAGCTTTCTCCAGATATACTCATTGCATTTTTTGTTGTTGCTCCTCCCCCAGGGTGAATCCTCTTTTTTATTTCCTGACCTTACTTCTAACTTCCACACAGTAGAGGAATGCAGAACTGTTGCTGTGAATTTATTGTTCTGTTTACCTCTTTTGAAACCAAACCAGCAAGTATATGACTATTCAGTGCAGACCATGCCTAGCATTCTAGTCAACCATTTCACAGTCAAATAAATCAGAGTGATATGTGTTCGAACAATTCCCTTAAAGTACACCACAGCCTCTCCTCTGGAGCCAGCATATATTTTTCTTGCCTATATCATTCTCTTTGGTGTTCATAAACAAAATTTAGGGAAAAAAGAACAGAAGTACTTGTGGCACCTTAGAGACTAACAAATTTATTTGAGCATAAGCTTTCGTGGGCTACAGCCCACTTCTTCAGATGCATGAAAGCTTATGCTCAAATAAATTTGTTAGTCTCTAAGGTGCCACAAGTACTCCTGTTCTTTTTGCGGATACCGACTAACACGGCTGCTACTCTGAAACCTGTCAAAATTTAGGGAGACTTTTTAGCAGCAGCATCTTATGACTAACCCCTCTACACACACATACACAGCTTACAATGAAAAACATGCCATTTTTGCGTATAATAAATGGATGCCATTACCCTCGTCCTGTTGTGAGCTGAATTTATACATCATTCTACTTACTACAGGAGAACTGGAAAATTACAAAAAATTTACTGAACTTAGCTAAGACTTGCAGTTAGCTATGTAAGGCAATGGGTAAGCTGTGAAATACTGAATCTCCAGTTTTCCCTTTTCTAAGTTTTATGGAGTATAAAACCAACTGATCCAAATCAGGAGTTCTGAAGGAACTGCAAGATCCTACTTCAAACAACTAGACTCTAAATCATATAAAACTCATCATTTTCAAAGCCTCCAGTTCAAGATAGATTTTAAACACTTTCAACTGCTAATGCCATCAAATCAGACAAAGCATGTTGGAATCAACTGCTTTTATCATTAGGGGATAAAACTAGTATTAATTAATATGGATAGTCTCCTCCAAACAATCTTTATTCAAACAGGAAGTTCTCAAACCTCATTTCTTTGACATCAATAATATGCTCTGGTTGAGGGAGGCAGATAAACAAGCAGCTTTCCACTAGATGGATTATGTTTTCTTCTGTAAGGGTGGCTTTAAAAATCTCCAGTCTTATACATTAATGCTCTCACATTACAATATAGCACTCTTTATCATGGTTGATGGTTTGGCAATCTTTTAATTATTGATGCTTAATTCCATTCTGGCTTCCTGAGGGTGCTTTTTTTAGAACTAAAGTTTGCATGTCATCTGTGGTGATGACCTACAATAATACAATTATGAGTGAATAATATTGTTTGTAGATAATAGTATTTGGGAGAATTATAACATCCCTTTAATATTATCCTTCAGCTACTGCAATGTGCTCAATGTTAACTACAGTTTAACAAAGTTTGACTAGAAAATTACCTTTTTAATTAAAATGTCACATATTAATTCTAAAGAAGAAACACAAAGAATGTTACCATGTGATAACTCAAATAATGTGAAGATACGTACTTTCAACCTCTTAAAATGTTAACTTTATAGGCCAGATTAAGCTGTAAACTCTGACCGCTTTACCCCACTCTGGAGCATCACAAAATAATCTGATTGTACTAGCCCGTTTCCACCTCCAGCTACATGCACATGCTCACACATCGTTCTACAATATCCCCTGCACACAGTCTCTTCCCTCTCCCTGAATAGATCATGAAACAACTCCTGACTTTCAGTGATGTGAAAAGGGAATCTGATTCATCATTTCACCCTTCTCAGACATGCAAACAACTCCATCAGACACAGCATGCACCCCAGAAAGCAAACTAGCCCAGATAAATGAATAGGTAAATCAATCCATATAGCTAATCCCCTCCTAAAATAACTCCAATGAAATTATTTAAATAAAAAAACTTAAAAGAAAAGAAAAAATAATTGTGTAATGAATACATTTGCTGCCATCATATTGTTCGCTCTGCTTGTATGCTCTATCCATTTGTCTGTCTTGTCTGCTTAGACTTTGAGGCAAGACTATCTCTTAATCTATGTCTGTATAGTACTAGTTATAATGGGGCCCACCCCACTCTCAGTTTCTATGTAAGCACTAGTGTAATAAACATGATAAATAACACAAGGGGATGGGCTGGGATAAAGAAAATGCAAAGGTATTAAAAATAAAACAAGATATTGCCATAAATGCTCATAATGTGTCCTAAACATTGAGGAGTACGAAGGAGTGCTGTGACTGGTATCTTGGCAGAGTCCTCACTACTGAATACTTTGCTTTTTGGTGCAGTCTTGTTCATTCCAAAGGCAAAGAACTTGGGGTGAAATCCTGGCCCCATTGATCTCAATTACACAATTCCCATTGACTCAGTAGGGCCAGGATTTTGCCCTTGCTCTTAAGAAGTATTAGGAGCTCCATAGAGAAGCCCTTTGACAGAGATGATTTAATAGTAATAGAAGAGGATGAAATCCTTCAGACTCAGGGAGATCCTCCCAATCCTCCCTTCAATTTGGTTGCAAAATTTTAACAAGGGCCTAGAGCTCCCTCAGCATTACTGCTGTAAACGGACAGTTCTGGGATGTGTACATACGTGTGTGTACTACATACAGCGCAGATACATATGTAGTACTGCCAATCCCAACCATTAAAAACTATGAATCAAGTGCCCCCCAAACCATCATCTTGGCTTAAATCATGAGACTTTAATAAAAAATAATCCTGGGTTCTTTTTATTTGTCTTCTGGGTTTTGAGCATTTATGGTGCACTCAGGTCACATTTTCATACTTTTCCACAAGAGCCAGAAACTTTATTTTTTAAATGAAATTGAGATTTTTGTATACTCACTGGTCTCCAGGAGCTGGGGCGTCAAGTCAAACATCAAATATTGCAACACTCATACTAAAATCATGATAGCTGGCACGCTGTTCCATCATGCCGATATATACACTTGCAAGGATTAAGTTTTTATCGGTAAGTGTCAATAAACATTGATTTCACCACACAAACTGATGAAAAAATATTTCTGTCGATGATCATTGAAATTTACTTATAGGCAAAGTAAGAAAAATGCTGTTTGATTTAAAGCTGAAACTTCAACGTATGTTGACAGATTGTGTTTTAACTATTATAACTCTAACTTTTTGATTCTCAATGTCTACTCTCATTAAATAATTCTGACCCTCCATAATTTCCCACAGTTTAAATGGATACAAATAAAGAATGCTTCAATAAAAAAATCTATTATCCATTGAAATTATAAAAGAATAAAAACTGAATTCTGCTGTGTGTATATCTCACAAACAACCTCTAGATAGGTGTACATTATCACACAATTGAGTATGATGTTGACGAAAAGATGAAAAAAATTATCATCTTGACATCAAAGCACCCAGGGAGACCACTGCTAACAAAACCACAATTGGAACAGCCTCATGCTACAATATACTAGACTCAAGTAAAATATATTGCACTGTACTTTACCAAGTTGCCATTTTCTTGAACACATGGTCTCCATCATCCAGATAGGCAATGCTGGTTCCAGCATAGCAATAGCCATGTTTGCAAAGCAGATTGATCCTTAAAGAGAGGAGGGGTTGGGGGAAGAAAATGCAGGGATTATATCACTTGAATGTTAACACCAAAAGCTGAACAGAGAAGGGCAGTGTTTATAGAAACAATGTGCTCTTTGTAGCCCTGTTTGTCGTACACCAAATATTGATTAACTTTAAATGGTGTGGGGGGGGAATCACTTAAGTCTCCAACTTCTTATTTATTTCAGTTCTCCAAGGAATTGTACAATAAAGGTTAAGCTATTTTCATAATGGGGTTGGGGGAGACAAAGATTTCAGTGAGCTTGGTGACATTTAGAAAGTGCAGTAGGGCTGACTGTTGTACAAATGATAAGTTATAACTATAATCTTTTGTTCTTTACATCTGTTCTCTTGGGGCTAAATCCTAGCCCTATTGTGTACAAGGCATGGCCTCTGACCCCATTCCGGAGGTATCTGAGGATGATTAAGAGGCAGCACTGTGTCCTTCCTGGCTCACTGGGAGGTCCTCATAATTCTGTCAGCCACAGAGAATCTTAAAGGAGCTGTGTATCCCTTAAAGCAAAAAGGAGCTGTGATCCTGGGGGATGCCCTCTACTCCCGCCAGGATATTGGGGAGGATAGAAAGTTAATCTCCCCTTTCTTCATCAGCATCCTAATCACTTCCAGAAAAGAGAGTTGTTTTTATTTATTATTACTTTGTAAAACTTGGGCCCATCTTGGCCCCACTCTCCCACTACAGCAGCTCAGCAGGGGCTGCAGTTAACTTTGTAGATGCAGCACAGCGAAGGAAAAGGTCCAAGATCCATCAATGGCTTCTATAGGAAACAGGGTGCTCATTATTATGGGTTATCCACACCTCGATAGGCTCAATGTATCCCAACCAGATGCAAGGATATTTCCTCTCCAACCCAAACATTCCAAGGATGGGTCAGGCCTCTCTGCAAAGCCAACATGGGTGTGCATGTAGATATAGGGTGACCAGATGTCCCGATTTTATAGGGACAGTCCCGATATTTGGGGCTTTTTTTTATATCGGCTCCTATTACCCTCTACCCCCGTCCCGATTTTTCACACTTGCTGTCTGGTCACCCTATGTAGATAATACTTAGTCCTACCATGAGTGCAGGGGACTAGACTAGATGACCTCTCGAGGTTCCTTCGAGGTCTGTGATTCTATGAAAGACTAGTGACACGCTTGATCGATAGTAAGAGAAAACCAGAACTTGGCCTCTTATAAAAGTGGCACTCCCTGTGGTTTCAAATATTTTGAAGTGTAGCTGTGAATGAACTGGCTGCATTCAGTTTAGCGCTGGCAAAAGATGCACCCTTATCAAAAGTATTCTACAGTAATATTATAAAGTGCTGTCATAGCACTGTTCAAGCTACAGTGTTTTTGACCATTACTGTGGAACCCTCTACTATTTTGCATGAGGGCTGGACTTACAGCCTTGGAGATGTAAATCGTCTATGCTCAAAGGAGATCTAGTGCAGGTGGTGGTATTTCAAACATCCCCACACTGTGTTACAATATGCCTCAGCTAGAGCCAAGTGGAATGTTTTATGAAATTTAACATGCTGTAAATTTACCTGCTGAATTCAAGGAGCCAGAATGACTCATAGTTTCTTTCCAGATTTCCCAGTCACACTTATCTGCATCTTCACCAAATTTTTCCTAGGGTATTTTGTTACATGGTTGAAGTCACAAGGTATTTTTTTCTGATTCCCTGACTAGAGGAGCCTACCCCATTTGCTCAAGAAAACCTGCACAAGCTGGGGGGTGAGGGGTAAGAGCAGGATAGTGAGAGAGATATATGCTTATCTGCTGATACACCACAAAGTGAGCTTCCACAAAGTTTTAAAGCCATTGTTGTAACCAGTACCCTTAGATATGTAATCCTCAAGTCTTTCTTTCTAATACTTACAGTCTTGGACTGGTATTCAGAGACATTCAAGTGTCCCTACGGTAGTTTACCAGTCAATTTTTACCTTTAAAAACTCAAGTCTAATTTGTCTGAGGTCATAGAGAAATTATTTCTCCTGGAAGAAACCTCTCATCACACAGTTCAGCACAAAATGAGCACCACTGTCATTCTTTGTTCAAAAATGCCAAGATGTATTAGACTGCACATCTAAGACTCCTAAGACAAACTTGTAGACTCATTACCCATACATTCCTGGGGCAAGCAACTATGGCTAAAGTAAACTTTCTGCTATATTTTGTGCTCCTGGAACCTTCAAATGTCTATGAGCAGTTCCAGTTAAATACACAAGGATGCCCTGTCCAAAACCAGAAGTCAACTGAGCCTGAAAGAACACCTTAATGCTGGAAAACCACTTCATCTCATACAAAATACAGCTGGAGGAATGAATTCTATTCTATCTTAGAATCAAAGAAGAGATCAAGTTAACAAAATTCTTATTCAGGTCTTAATAAACTTACCCAAAAATAGAGTTCGAAAACACAGATGTGTATAAAGGAGTTGAGTCCATTTCCCTAACAATACGTGACAGAAAATGTCTCTAGGAGAGGGGTTCTCAAACTTCATTGCACCATGACCCCCTTCCAACAACAAAAATTGCTACACGGGTGCCAGGAGGGGGGTCCAAAGCCTCAGCCCACCCAACTCCTGCCACCCGGGGGGAGGGGGAGGGGCAAACTTCACTTCACTTTCAGTGAAAGTGAAGCTTTCACTTCAAAGCTGAAGCCCAAGTGCTTCAGCCCCAGTCAAGGAGCCTGTAACCTGAGCCATGCCACCCAGGACTGAAGCCCTTGGGCTTGGGCCCCAGGCGGTGGGGCTCGGACTTTGGCCCCAGGCCCCAGCAAGTCTAAGCCAGTCCTGGGTATCCCTTAAAACAGTTTGAGAACCGCTGCTCTAGGGTTTGTCATAACCCAGAACTTGTAACAACCTTGTAATTACTTTATGACCATGGTACTTCATATCTTTATTACGCAGGTAGGACATATTCCAACACAATAGGATCTGAGCTGATATTCTGCAAGGTCTAGTAAAGTCTTATATGCCAACTTACTGGTCCCTCTTTAGGAGGCAGATAATAAACTTTTGTCATCAATATCTCTCTGGAGTAGTGAACTGATCTCTTTCATGAGGTGAGGTGAGATTCGTATTTGGACATATGCCACATTCTTCCTGGATTATTTCCTGTTGGCCTTGCAAAGTTCCTGTAGATGATGGGAGAACTTCAAACTGCTACCATTCAGTTGGACCCTGGCTCCTCATGGCTGACAAAATCAAGTAGGGAGGCATTGGGTGCATTATTGGTGGAGACCATTAATGCCCTCCTAAAAGATACTTTCCTCAAATGGAAAATTGTCAGACCCCTGCTCAAGGAACCACATCTTGATGTTAAAATTTTGCTATAATGGTATTTCAAGTTGGCTGATCTCTTCCAAGCAATGACAAACTCAGACATCCATGGATGTTTCTTTAACATCTGTCAGTAGCCATTGATATAATTGACCAGGTGGTATCTATTTGCGCGCACGCGCACACACACACACGCACACACACACACCCTACCTACCTCTTCCTTCTTCAGGGCTTTTTCATGATATGACTCCAATTTGTCATCCCTGAATGTGCTATATACTGTCCATGTATGAAAGCTACTGGAGGAAATATTGAGGCAGTTCGACATGCAATCTCACCAGTATTTGGATGAGACACAATTCTATGTCTTTCTTTAAACCCCAATGGTATAGACTGTTCATGCTTTCCTGGTTTGCTGACCAAAATAGGGATTCAAAATAGAATGAGCTCACTGAGGCTTAATCCAGACAAGACGGACATGTAAGCTGAAGAAAGCATCTAAATAGAGTCTGTCCTCATGATTGAGAGGATCTACCCAACTCACATTAATGAGGTGTGCACTCCAGAGGTACTTCTGGCTACCTAAGCCACCTGGGGCTTCAGAAGCAATCAGGGACCCAGAAGTGCCTTTTATCATTTTTATTTGGCATAAAATTGTGACCATTTTTCTCTGTGGGCCCTACCACAGTTATCCGTGCCTTTATGATCTCCAGATTGGACTGTTTTCAGGCATTCTACATGGGACTTGACAATCTTTCAAATGCTACTGCCCAGTTGCTTAGCAGAGCTGGCCATAAGGCCCATATTGTACCAGTGCTGCAATGATTGTATTGGCATCCTATTTGCTGTGACATTCATTGGAATGGAAGCACTGAACCCACCAGCAACAAGGAGTGATAACTGAATATACAATATATAAAGGAATAAGTTACAGCAACGGGGCCAAGGAGAAGCTTTACATGTTTGAGCTTAAGCTCTGTTGGATGTAAACCAGGTCACAAGAAGCACATCTTAGAAATATCAAGAGACCTTTTCATAGAGCTTCTTGCTACAGATAAGCCCAACTAGTTAGAGAAATACATATACCTTTGATTATAAAGTAGACAATTATAAATCAGGAATTTGACCTACACGCAGAGGCCCTGGTCCACACTAACCCCCCACTTCGAACTAAGATACGCAACTTCAGCTACATGAATAACGTAGCTGAAGTTGAAGTATCTTAGTTCATACTTACCGCGGGTCCACACGTGGCAGGCAGGCTCCCCCGTCGACTCCGCGTACTCCTCTCGCGGAGCAGGAGTACCAGCGTTGACGGCGAGCACTTCCGGGATCGATCCCAGAAGATCGATTGCTTACCGCCGGACCCGGAGATAAGTATAGACGTACCCTTAAATGCTCATGACTTTTACTTCTGTTTAGCAAGGCTTCCCACTGGAGCTGCAGTGAAAGGTTTGCCCTGGTAGCTAATTCTGGATTACAAGTCTATCATACTCCATTAATTTCCTGTACATTGCAACCTGACAGTTCCCAGTAGGCTCACAATGAACAGTGGCATCCCCACCCAATCCCTTAGGATAGCACCCTGAGAGAGAGAATGGAAAATTCAAACTTATTTGAGCCTAAGGTGTGACCTACATAGCTACATCAGCCAGGATTGCGCTTCCTGTGAGAAAGATTAATAAAATGAATAATGCCTGTAATAGCAAATGACACTTACCATTAGACCCTGAGCTACCTGCGAGCAGGTGCATTTCCCAAAATCCTATAAACATAGTTCATTCCCTAGGTACAATCCAAACTCACACCCTTTCTAATGAAAACAAAGTTCAGCTTAATCCTTTCCCCCAGGCTTGGATGCTCTGATAAATCTTCCCTCACAACTGCTCAGCCACATGCTGGATCTTCTTTCTCCCCAGACAGCCACACTTCCCATATATCAAGGTAGCACAACTGTCTCTTGACTCAAGGTTCACTTACATTGTGTATGAGATTGTGAATAGCATCTCATGTAGACGTACCCTGACACCCCCTGGGTATGTACTTGCTTATGGAGCTAGTACAGAAGCCCGCATGTGGCATCCTCACTTCTATTTTTTCGTGAGCTAGCTAGAGTACAGCTAACGCAGGTACAGCTACACAAGCTGCCATTCATATCCCTGGCTGCAATGTAGACATACCCTCAGTGAGTCAGCAAAACTCACTTAACCCCTTTCCAACAAAACCAACACCTGTTAACAGGTTGGAGTGTTTCCAATCTACCAGTCTGTTGCAATTCCATTAGAGTTTTCCTTATTGCAAAGCATTTATCCTAGTAAATAATAGGCTTTGAAAAAGAGTTACGTATGTGTTTAGCTGACCAGAAGTGGGTATTGACATAAGTCTAACTGATATAAGTATTATTTCCTGAAAGTTTCTCAGGTGAACAATGCATGCTTTACATAGACCTATGCAGAGATGGATGTGAACCATAAACTCTGCTCTTTGGGAAGTTCAAAGTCTGATGTGAATCCAAGACTTGCATCTTGAGCCCATCTGAATGTCCATGACTTATTTTGTTCATGGAACCTTGTTTTAAATTAACATTGCAAATAATTGTGCTGCATTGGTAGAAAGTTATTCGTAACCAAGGCCAGAGTAAGGCAGTCTGGGATTCAAGGTACAGCAAAAAAGCACAGTCAGAATTAAATTGTATAAGAATTAAACTGTACCTGCGGCAATAATGATATATGGATCTCTCAAGAGGGTCAGTAATGGTGTCCCTTTTTGAGTCTGTCAGACAAATAACAAAACCTCAGGGTTAGGAAGGGCAAAACATCACCCATTATATAAAGTGTTTTTTTATGGTGGTACTTACTTCTGGTTGTGCTCTGGACGGTTGTAGAATAAATAACTGAACAGCTGCAAAAAGAAATAAATGCTGTAGCTGTTGTTTAAGAAGGTGGCTATACTACATAGTAAAATCAATGAATAAATTAAACAGAATTATGAATGTTAGTATTTACTGACCTCCATCTAACAGAGCTAATGCTGCCAACACAAGGAAAGGTGCTGTCTTTCCCACAAACTCATACATCACACTCCCAAAAGGTGGACCCACTAGGAAAGAAAAACAAGGAAAACATTCATGGTCCTTTTTCTTTTAAGATTTCAGCACATTGGGGGAGCAGTTCTCTTAACACTGAAATTCAATGCCAAAATTCCCATCCATCTTAATGGTCATTAATTAAAATAACCAAAGCACTGTAACTCAGTATGAGGAACATATTTAGATAATTTTCCAGGGATTGTTGTCTGCAGTCTACAAACATTGCCTAAACAAGAAATGTCAAGCATGGGCCACATCCCACTTGCTTTACTCACACAATCAGGTCCACTGATTTCACTAGTACTATCTGTGTGAATAAGGCAAGCAGGATTTTGTCCCTATGGAAGTAAGAATGCTAGAAACCTGACAAAGGGTCTGAAAGGTGCTCATGAGGATGAGTATAGTAGAAATACTGATCTTAGAGCCTGTTAATGCTGCAGTCAGGAAGATTTTTTGCCACTGACTTAAATTGGAACAGGATGGGCCCAAACCTTTGGCAGATCTATGTTCAACTCTTGGATTTAAAAATAGATTTATGTGGATGAGAACATAGCCCATAGTGTTTGTATTTCTAACTTCAAAGGCTTTTCCAAACAAACTGCAGCTGCACCGCTTAAAAGCCACTTACGTAACTGAGAATGAACAATGATATCTCTGGATGTTAATCACTGTTCTCCAGCACACAGTTAAGGAGAGGCATTCTGAATCAGAGAAGATGATTGGTGACAGACTTTGAAAGTCAGAAGATTTGTCTTCCTTTAGCAAAATGTTTCTGCATATTAAATTTATTTTAACTTTTTAAAACTATTTTTAGTGTGCACTGTTAATATAATCTGGAGATAGGATGACAAAATCCTATTTCATAGACGGGAGATACCAAGTGGAATCTCCTATAGCATCCATACAATACAGATATGCATTGTGGGTTTTTTGGATTTGGGGCAGGGGATTGGTTGGTTTTGGGGTTTTTTTGTTCCTATTAATATTTCATCTCACTGACCTAATACTCCCATAGCCAGTCCTCCTAATGCAATTCCCATTGCATTGCCTCTCTCTTCATCATTTGTATAAACACTGGCCAGCATACCCATCCCTAAAATAAAAAATAAAAAAAATTAGTCAGTTCTATAATATAACTTATTTTCATCATACACCAGTTTATTGAATATTAGGAGATGTGATATTAGACATTTACTCTGTGTGTGTGTGTGTGTTTATATATATATATATATATACACACACACACACATATATACACACATATATATATATGCATGCCTCTATATGTAACTCCCACTGAAATCAAAGGAAGTCCTTCAAGCATAGATGGCTTATAAGATTATGCCTCATTATATATGCCATCACACACACAAAAACTATATTAAAAGAACATTAGTTTGCAAAATCAAGCACTCATGGGAAATGCCAGAACGAAGGCTGCCTGTGCAACCTTACTTTGGACCCCTCCTATGTATTCATTATGATATAGTCACTACATGCTCACACACTACTTTTTTCCATGTAGTGCACCGAATGGAGACTGCTCACTGAATGAGCAGCTAGTCAATATGTTGTTTACTCCTTGTTCAATGTGTGGTCCTAGGCCTTATTTACTGTACATAATTCAAACCCTGGCTGAAGAAAGAATTACTAATTTCTTCATGGACTTTTCAAGGGTGCTCATATTATACAATAAGTGCTTCACAAACATTAATGCATTTCGTTTCAGAACACCCCTGTAAAATGAGGGGATACTGATCTCTGTTCTGGGTCAATAGTATCTGCTAATTTTGGGTGCCCAAATTGAGATGCCTAGGACCTGACTTTTTCAGAGTACTTAGCACTATACAGCAGTTTATATGTTCAATGCACAGCTCCCACTGTATTCTGTTGCAGCTGCCAGTGTTCAGCAGTACTGTAGATCAGACCCCAGAGTCTCAAGTCAGGTGCTCAGAAAATGAGCAACACACAATTGGTGACCACTTGTGAAAAGTCTGGTTTAAGTGACTTGACTAGCAGCACATAGGAACTGCGTGGCAAAAGCTGGGATAGAATTCAGTTCTCTAGGGCAGCATTCTACTACTTTAACCATGAGTCTATTCTTTGTCTGCCTGAAATCCCCTGTCTCATTCACTACATTTTCCAACTTCTGCAACAAGTGAGGTTGGGATCAGAGCAGGTCAATCCTGTGCACTGAATGTGGTAGGGTTTCTGTGGAAAAAATAGTATGCGATCATGTAACAAAGACTGTATCATAAAGCATTTACATGCAAGCAATCTTAATTCTGTCATTTCCTAATTTTTGAGTGTGACTTTGCAATCTTATTTGTTATGTTATGCATCCGAAGAAGTGGGCAGTAGCCCACGAAAGCTTATGCTCTAATAAATTTGTTAGTCTCTAAGGTGCCACAAGTACTCCTGATCTTTTTGCGGATACAGACTAACACGGCTGCTACTCTGAAACTTTGCAATCTTATTGTTCTTTTTCTCTAATTTCCTTTATAAAAGCAAACTGAAAAAAACAAATTCCTTCATGAGTCATGTGGCGGCATACTGACAAGCAAAGGGGTCACCAGCAAGGTTGGAATCTTTAGAGTCACTGTACAGACTTCTGCCACTTGAGCTAACTGATAGCAGTAGTAGGTTGTCATCTTCTATGTGGACCAACACTAAAGGCAGATGGGACACTTTGCCACTGGATTTCACAGATATTTGCTGACAGCAGAGGAATGGGGAGACTGGGAATTGTCGATTCTGTTCCAGGCTCTGGAGGGGAAGTATACTATAGTTGGCATAGACCAGTGGTCCCCAACATTTTTCGTCTGGTGGGCGCCAGATGACGAGCCACGGAGGACCATGGCGGCGGACGAGCATGCACTGAAATGCCGCCGACAAGTGACAATGTCAGTAGGCGTCACCGCCGAAATGCCGCCGACAAGCAGCGTCATCCAGAGGCGTCGCCGCCGAAATCGGCAGCATTTCGGCGGCGATGCCTCTGGATGCTGCTGCTTGTTGGCGGCATTTTGGCGGCTGCTCGTCCGCCGGTCAGTATGCGGACGCTCTTAGATGCCCGCACCCTGTTGGGGACCCCTGGCATAGACTATTCTTCTCATTCCTCCCCAAGCATGACCCTTTCTGTCCTGTCCCCTCCAACCTATCCCTCTCCAAGTCCTGTCTCTTTTCTATCCCTTGCTCTTCATCACAGCCCCATTCTCCTCACATAGACAGCCCCTTCTCAGGTTTGTCATCCCAGTCCTAGTGTCCCTCCCACTGGACTCCTCATCTCATTGATGTTCCTGGCATCACTGAAAGTATAGAAAAGATGGTTTTCCCTGCCATTGATTCAGATGTCCAGACTTTGGACCTGCACACCCAAGCAGCCCAGAGCTGCAGCAAAGTCCAGCTCAGCCCTGGGCTGGAGCACGCCCAGTGCAGATGGAGTCTTCATGGAATTTAGCTGCCAACCTCTTAACAAGTCTTTGCTAAGCATGTGCGTGCTGCAATTTTGCAAAAATTTAAATTGGCTAACTTTGGGTGGGTTTTCATGAAGATGGCAAAAGGCACATCCCTGACACAAAGGCCACTCATTGCTAAATTTCAAGTCCCTGTTCCAAAGCATGGAGGCTTTTTGTAACCAAAACAAAAAATAAAAAAAAAAGTTGATGACATGATTTTTTTTTTAAATGGTCAAAAAACAATGTGTTTTTCCCTAGCCTCATTCTTATTCAGACCCTCATTCTGCAAACTATTTTGATGCAAAATTTTCCAAAACAAAATAAAATTAAAAACAATTCCACCTGAGGCAGACTCCCAGCATAGAAATCTCAGCCCAAACAGTTAAGGTTTGGCAAAGTTTTAAGCAGCTGAAAACAGGGTCTTATAATGGGAAGTGGCAAGTTACCAGCCTTCAGTGCAGACATCTATTCTTGCTGATCTTTTACATTGATTAAAAGAATTAAAAAATCGAAAGACACTTGTACACAAGTACCCGAAAAAGCATAGATCTTTAGTCTTCTACAGTAACGTGACCCAAATACCAAATAATTTAGAAGTGACATTTCTTTGAGATACTTTCAGCCAGCCTCTTGCATACAAAGTAAAATGAATGTAATTGAATTCAACATTAATTATTGAAACTGCCAGACAAAATACACAATTAAGGAAATGACTGTCACTAGAATGACAAGCTAAAATACAGTTAATTGAATCTATCATATACACTTTCATTCTTACCAGCCACAGAAGAACAGGAGGAACCCACTCCTTGAAGAGATCTTGCTATGAACAGCAATGTATAGCTTCCCGAGAAGGCAAACACTGCAGAAAAGGCCGAGGTAGATTTTTAAAATCAGGTTAAATCTAACAAGATTAAAACGTTAAAGATATTTTAACAATCATGAAAACACCATTCAGCCAAGTGTTTTCTGTCACTGTTGTCACTTTCAATGCTAACTACGTTATTTTCTCTTATTACATTTAGATTTGTCAGTGTTGAATCGTTTCTCCACATCTAAGCCTCCTGGTAACACAGAAAAAAAAATGTATACAAGCTATCTTTACTAATGAGTAAGGGTTAGAATATGCACTGGTCTAATGCAACTGCCCCTGCCTTCACTCCATCTCCCTGCCCTGCTGCATTAGCATGGTCCAATTTGCAGCTCCAGGCATTGGGGAGAGCAGGGGCTGCACCCCAGATGCTCCTTCCCACAAGTAAGCGGGCAAAGGGAGGCTTAGCAATGGCTCTACTCTGCTCCCCATTATGTTCTGCCTCGCATAGTTGGCTGGGCATGTAGAGGACTGTGTGGCACCCCTGTAAGGACTCTAGCAACTTCCAGCTCCTCCTAATCGGGGAGCACCAGAGAAACGGTGTCTGTGAGGCACAGTGCCTCCCAGTGCTGCCCCTGGAGGACTGCATCTGTGCACTGCCCCTTGCATAAGGCTGTACTTAAAGGCACTATTTAACCTCTGAGTCTTGGGTCCTGGACCGGATCCTACACTCTACTCTGGAAAGACTCCCCACTGACATTAATGTAGGGCAGAGGTAAGCAAAATACAGCCCATGGCCCACATCCGGCCTGCCGGACCGTCCTGCCCAGCCCTTGAGCTCCCAGACAGGGAGGCTAGCCAGCCCCCGGCACCTCCCCCGCTACTCCCCTTCTCCGCAGCCACGCCGCCGCGTGAGCAGCACTCTGGGCGGTGGGGCTGCGTGCTCCTGCAGGGCAGTGCGTCAGCATGTCTGGCTCCAGCCAGGCGGCGCGGCTCCTAGACATGCTGCTCTGAGCGGCATGGTAAGGGGGCTGGGGCGTTGGATAAGGGGCTGGGGGTCCTGGGGGCAGTCAGGGGACAGGGAGCAGGGGACGGTTGGATGGGGCAGAGGTTCTGGGGGCGGTCGGGATGGGGAACGGGGGTTTGGATAGGCATGGGGTCCTGGGGGGCCTGTCAAGGGGCGGGAGTGTGGATAGTTTGCCCACCCTGGTGTAGGGTGAACACTTGTCCCTGAAAACAAGGACTGTACTCTTTCAGGGCCTGTTCCTGTGTCACTGTCAGTTTTACAAAATCTGCAAGTTGGCCACTTGAAGGAGTACCCAACCAGCTGAGCTGGTGAAACTGACAATTTGCAGGCTGAACACACATGAGTCTCAAGTACCTCCTCCTCCGACCTTGCACGAGCCCTTGAACCAGCCCTCATATGCACTGTAGTGAGGCGGTGTGGCTCCCCACTGCCCTGGAGTGGGAAGAGCCCATCTGGAGGCCGGAGTGGGCGGAGCTAGGGAGCTCAGAGCCCGCCCCTCAGAGGGTCAGGCAGCGACCCAGAAGTATAAAGGCTCGCCCTTAAAGCTCAGTAAGGCCTGAGCCACCAGAGAGGCCAGACACCTCCAGCTTACCTCGTGACTGGGAAAACTCCGCGGCCCAAGGCGGCTGCCAGGACTGGCCGGGCCTGCCCTGCGCTCGCTACCCGGAGGAGTTGCCGGGCCTGCCGCTTGCCCACTACCCAGAGTAACCTATGGTGCTGGACCATCCCCCTCCCCCCGCCGAGAGGACAACACCCTGACCCAGGTACTACCCGAGGAGGAGTCTGGAAGTAGCCTGGGGGCAGCTAACCCTAGTCTGGCTGCAGCACTGCAAGAGCCCATGTCAGTGTGTTGTGGCCAGGATCCCCACTGACTATGCAGCGAGTCTTCTGCCACTGCTAGGGCCCCGGGCTGGGACGTAGTGGAGTGGAAGGGCCTGCGTCCCCCCACTTGTGGGTGGCAGTCTCTCTCCCAGGCCTGAGGAGGCTTGGCCCTATTGCTGTTGCTCAGCCCCATCTGAGGGCCTGAGCCCCTGACTCATTATTGCCCTGCCCTGACCCAGGGGCTGGGCTCCCAACTGTTTGTACTGCTACTGCTCAGCCCTGCCTCAGGGCCTGCGCCTTTGATTCCTTGTTGCCCTGCCCTGACCTAGGGCCTGGGCTTATTGCTACTGTTTATAGTGCCAGTGCTCAGCTCCGGCCTGAGCACCTGACCCAGCGTTGCCCCGCCCTGACCCAGGGCCCGGGCTTACAGTATTTGTTCCTGTTACAGCAAGAGCTGCCGAGGGAGACCCCGCGGCCAGACTAATTCCCCAACATCAACTGTGTGTAGTGAGCCGGTGTGGCTCCCTGCCACCCCGGAGAGGATTGAGCCCCGGCAAACCCTTGTACATGCACATGCACATATGGCTCTATTCTATTCTTCCACCAGTTTTCACTGAGTCTGATAGAATTACTGATGATTTGTGCTAGTGTGAGCCATAGTCTAATTCATAGGGTGGCAGAAAACAAGTCAGGTGAGTTTCTCAGATAAAGAGAAGGAATAGGCATCCTTTTCTCCTACCATCCCAGGTACACATACTTGATGCCCACCAAAATCACTCCAGACAAGCATTCAAATCTCAGCACCAACTTCTTCCTGTAACAGGCATCCCAATATTTTACTTTGAAAATAAGGTTGCCTCCCCTAACCCCTCCCCCCCCCCTTCCGATATAAACATGGAGTCTTCTGAGAGAGTCAGGTCCGCTGGATCATTTATGAATAATGCAGCATCTGCATCGAAGTATGAAGAAAACAGACACTTACTAATTGTTGACACAAACATGATGCAGAAGCCAGCAAACATTGGAATCTGGTAGCCTATTCTGGAAAACAAAGTCAACACAAATATATTTAAGAATGGTACTTTTTCATGCACACTTTAAAAGAGTTTTGTTCAAGTAAAATCCTTGCTGAAGGCAAAGGAGGGTTGCTTTTATGTATTAAGAAAATTGCAAAATCTTAGCTGCTAGATTTGTGGGTTTTGGACTTGAATCAATGTATGTTGGGCCACATGATTAGAATTGTCTGTGGTACAGATACATACCTTCTCACTCCATAGATTGTACTCTGTATCAGAAATCTCAAATGACTTGCCCCTTGTAATTCTAGTCGGGGAGGCTCTAGCTTTTTTGCCTTCCCAAGCACGGCAGTCAGGCAGTCTTCAGCGGCATGCCTGCGGAAGGTCTGCCGGTCCCGCAGCTTTGATGTACCCGCCGCTGAAACGCCACCGAATCCACGGGACCGTGGGACCTCCTGCAGGTAAGCCACCGAAGGCTGCCTGACTGCCGCCCTCGCAGGGACCGGCAGGGCGCCCCCCACAGCTTGCTGCCCCAGGTGTGCGCTTGGAGCGCTGGTACCTGGAGCCACCGCTGGTTCTATTGGTCTAAATCTGCTATACTTGTATCCTCTGCAATCCCCCTAGGCTTCAGAGGGGGTTGCATGGGGTGTAAGCCTGGCAGAATTTGGCTCTGCATATTGAACTCTGAAATATTCTACTAATGTGTCACTGTTGGTTAAGAAACTCTTCTGTTCTTCTCTATACACTGAAACTAGACTACCAAGAGCACGTAAAACAGTCCCACTAACTGCAGTGAGAGATGGTCAGGCCAATGACAGACTCAGTCTACTAGCCCTTACCTGGGAAAAATTTCCATTGACTTCATCAGGAGTTTTGCCTACACTAGAACTGCAGGATTGGGCCCAAAGAGTCTTAAAATAACACTTTGCTTCTCCTGTGGCTTCAGGAATAAGAATACAGCTGATCAAAATGCTTCATTGGCAACATTTTGCTACAAAGAAATGGCTTTTTCATCAAAATGAGTATTTCCATGGGATGTGAGCTTTGTTATGTGAACCTCAAATGTATTTGTAAAGAAATCCTTTAAGGGCCCCAAACCTTCACATTGTTGATTGTTTCTTAAGAGATGCAGAATGACCCTTTCAATGACTTGCAAGGATCGGGTCCTTAAATGGGTAGGATTGATTGGTTTAGCACTGCAAGCAAAACAGTGGAAGAATTTCTATTGTAGAACTTTTGTTCCTATTTACTATTTACTAAATCTTTAATATATAGGGAAAAATAAACATAATGAACTATACATAAACTTCTCATAATGTTAACCATTTGCTACTTAACCTTAACTCTACCTGAAACATTTGATTATATATAATATGAGTAGTTAAAATAAATATCAATTCTTTGTATTACAGTTCACAAAAAATTGCTTATAAAAATTCAAATAATTTTAAATCTTATTCTGCCTTATACTTATTTTATGGACAAACTGATTTTTTTTAAAAATAAGATAAATAACAGAAGTAAACTTTAGACAAGGAGGAAAGGAAGTGGGCAGAGAAGACGGAAAGACGATAGGGAAGGGGCCATGCATTTAATCTCATTCAGCTACTGTAGAACTTCTTTCAGTCAGTGTGTTGTACTTTTAAGTAATAGAATGCTGCTGAGTTATATGGACTAAATGGCATGGTCCTGAACTAAATTAAACTCTAATTGTTAATGGGAATCTTCCTTAATTAAGGGCTGCAGAAAATACATCTGTCTTAGAAAGGCAAATGCTGCACTCGTGTGCAGAACTCCCATTAGCATCAGTGGGAGTTCCGTATATGCAAGAAATATAGAATATATAAGTTTATGGAAGTGATGGTAAAATGGGATAGCCTAATTTGGGCAATTAATTGATCTTTGACTATTAGCAGTAAATATGCCCAATGGCCTGTGATAGGACACTAGATAGGGTGAGATCTGAGTTACTACAGAGAATTCTTTCCTGGCTGTCTGGCTGATGAGTCTTGCCCACATGCTCAAGGTTTAGCTGATCACCATATTTGGGGTTGGGAAGGAATTTTCCTCCAGGCAGATTGGCAGAGGCCCTGGGGGTTTTTCGCCTTCCTCTGCAGCGTGGGGCATGGGTCACTTGCTGGAGGATTCTCTGCACCTTGAAGTCTTTAAACCACAAGTTGAGGACTTCAATAGCTCAGACATAGGTCAGGGGTTTGTTACAGGAGTGGGTGGGTGAGATTCTGTGGCCTGCGTTGTGCAGAACGTCAGACTACAAGATCATAATAGTCCCTTCTGACCTTAAAGTCTATGAGTCTATATAAAATAAAAATTTGCAATGGAGATTAGAAGGGGGAGTTTTGCCCTAAATGCTTCTCCTATATTAAAAATAATATGGCACAATTATTTAGGCATTATGCTAACAATTAAAGCAAATAGGATTAGGTAACTGGACTGGGACACAGAAAATCTGAGTTCAAGTCCTAGTTCTGCCACAGGCTTCATGTATGACTTTGAACAAGTCACTTAATCTCTCTCTGTCTCAGTTTCCCATCTGTAAAATGAGGCTAATATCCTCCTTTTTTCTGTCTTGTCAACTTAGATTGTAAGCTTTTCAGGGCAGGCACCATTTTGTAGTATGTGCAAGTACCAGGCACTGTCCAATGGGGTCTCTGGGAGAGTGACAAGGTATAAAGGTGCACTGGTAGACAACAACCCAGTAACATATCATCAGGCTGATCTGGGCAGGGGAAGGTGTGTCCCCCGTCCTTTCCCAGCTGACTGAAGGTAGAAAGGGTTATTAGCCATTAGTCTGAGTTTTATTCTGATTTTGAGTTTGCGTTTTCTGGAAATAAAGCAAGCCCTGAATAAGTGTGTGAAAAAACCTATGATTTGGACTTTATTTTTCTATCCCTAGCTGGTAGTCTGAACACCAGTTTACCTGGTGGTACTGCAATAAGAAAACAAGGTAAGGAAAGGGAATAGATGGGAAGGAAACCCATATATAAGAAGCTAACAGTAGTCGTTCTAAGAAAAACATGTTTGGATGCTCAGTGAAGTGAGGTCTTGATTATGCCTGTCAATAATGGCACCGCAGATATGCCCTGATGGACAAAGATCAGAATTAAAAGAGGAGCGACCAGAATCTCTGCTGCTAGTAAGGAAATCCCAAAAATCTGTATCATTTATGAGAGTAAGGTTGTGAGGAAGCAGACTGATGCTGACCATAGGTGCATTGAATTCAAATTGTTATTTGCATGAGGATACATGCTAAGGTGACATTCATGCTGAAGTCCCCAACACCAGTTTAGAGAACTCAGCTGTAACATCCCCCATATACCCTAGTTGGCTAAACCAAGAGAACAGATACTACACTTTCCTGCCGCATTGGAGCAGGTCAAACTCTACTGGACTGCAGGATCCAGGCCTTCAAGTTCTAACTTACTTCACTGTCTTTAAGTCCTCTTTCTACTCATGGAAATTCTGTAGACAGAAGGTAGTGAGGAAACCTATATGTTGGAACCCACTGGTCCTGAACTGTAAGATTTTTATATAGTGTTTTTCATCCCTATATCTTCAAACATTTTACAAAGATGGATAAGCATTATTATTATTCCTGCTTTATCATGGGGAAACTGAAGCACAGAGAGAAAATGACTTGTACCGTGATCAGAGCATGTCTGGGAAAGAACTAGGAATAGAACCCAGATCTCCTGTCCCATGTGCCCTATCTAGTGGGCCATGCCACCTAATGCAGTTGGTTAGGATTTGATACAAAACTTTTTGTCCATATAGACATTAATTGCTGTATACCCAGATTTCATTTGTACGTATGCATTTCCCTTAGCTGAATCAAAACAGAATTTCAAATGTCTTTAATTCTTCAACAGTATGAGACAAAGGTATTGGTTCAATGCAAGATGTGTTTGCTGGCTCAAGTTATTATAGCCCTGGAACCCTCTCCTATGGAAATTACACAGGGAAAGGAAAGGCTTGCCTGAAATCTTGCCCAGGGTTGGGGGAAGACATTGATCTGATGCAGCAACTAACTCGGCATGGGGCTCCTGGCTCACTAGAGGGCAGGGGTTGGGTTTAACAAATAGGCTTGGGGAAACCCACACCTTACAGATGTGCAGTGTCTCTTCCTGTTTGGTCCTCTCTTAGTACACCTGCACATCGTCCTAAAATAGCAGCACTGATTAGTTGGTTGCCGGGCTACCATTAGGTCCTGTAGCTGTGTTCTCTGACCCCTTCAATAGAGTTTACAATGCACAGATTAGGAGTTTGTGCTCTGATCAGACCAGTTACTAAACTTTTTTTTACATGTAAATAAGCCCACATAGCAACTATTTTAATTACTCCTCCCTCTTTCTCCTGAGCCACTCCCCCTCATTGCTCTATGGTGCTTTGTGTACAGGGGGAAATTGTGACTACGCAAAAGGTTGGAACATTTCATGTAGCTTCTGTTCCCTTCCCATGACTTTCCTCCCCAGATTTGTGATATCCCTACACCATATAGCAGAGGAAAACCCTGAGACCTGTAAATCTCTTCTATCTCTACTGCTCCTTTTTCTTTCACTCTCTTTAATTCCACAAGTAGGGAATTACTTGCTCAGTGGTAAATCTGAGACAAAATCCAATATGTTTCAAAGGGCTCTCTGCAGCTAGAAAAGCTTTCGGAAGTATTTCTGACTTCAGGAAAAATACCTATCATTAATCAGTGGGGGAAGGCAGCTATGGATAAAGTATGTATAAATTGCTGAGATTCAGTGACAAGATGGATCCAATATTACAGGATTGTCTGGTAGTGATTACACTCATGTAACCCTTCTGCCAGGTGGCATTGGCAGCAACAAGGTTCCATATTTAGGGGTTCCTCTTAACAGTACAAGACAAATCCAGCTCAAGCCCCCACCCAGAAATCTGAAAGAACTAAACACCCCTCAGTGCCAAGAGGCAATTCTTCCCTGCTCACAAGCACCAAATCTGTGTATGACAAAAAACGTTTATTAAGAGCCAAAGGAAACTTATTAATTTGGGAAAACTCCACAATAATAACTCAAAAGTAAGTCCACAATAGTGAAGTAACAATAAGTAAGACATCTGCCCCATAGTATCTTGAACACAAGTCCTTTGCCTCAGTTTCCCACCTTGCAGAGTGAAAGTCCAATGGGTGAATGTCCCTTTAACATGCCACTTCCCTTTGCTGCACCCCCCTAACAGTTGGTTGTCCTAGCTCAGTGAAGTGCCAGAATTCAGAGGTGCATTCACATGGGTTCATCTCCTGCCCCTGAACATATGAGCAAGAATCAACCAGCCAAGCACCTGGGAGAGAGACTGCTTGGTGCCACCTCAGAGCCCTGGCCCATCCCATCCAATGAGCCATCTCCAACTATGGCCATACCTGATACATCAGAGGAAGAAGGTCAACCCCCCCCCCAGAATTCATGGTGGAGGAGGATCTCTTCCTGACCCTTGCAGGTGACCAGCTGAAACCCTGAAGCATAAGCTTTTTGGAACCTAAGACATAAACCATAAGTAAGCCCTAGGGCCTGTTGAGCCCTGCCCTCCGCCATCACAAATAACACCATCATGCAATTCCACTCATAAATTTGCCCAGTTATCTCTTAAAACTAATTATGTTTGCCTCCATAACTCCTACTGGAAGGCTGTTCCAGAACTTCACCCCTTTGATGGTTAGAAATCTTCTAATTTACAGCCTGAATTTGTTCATGACCAGTTTATATCCATTTATTCTTGTGCCAGCATTGTCCTCTGGCTTAAATATCTCTTCACCCTCCCTGATATTTACCACCTAATATATTTATGGAGGGGAATACGATTCCCCTATCAGCCTTCTTTTTGCTAAACTAAACAAGCCAAGCTCTTTCAGTCTCCTCTCATAAGGTAGGCTATCTTAGTAGCTCTTCTCTACACCTATTCCAATTTAAATTCATCTTTCACAAATGTGGGTCACCAGAACGGTATACAATATGCCAAATGAGGTTTTACCAGTTCCTTTCCCAATGGCATTAATATAGGGTTACCATATTTAGTGCCTCCGAAAGGAGGACACTCCACGGGGCCCCGCCCCCAGCCCAGCCCCGCCCACGCCCCAACTCCGCCCCCTCCCCAAAGTCTCCGCCCCCTCCCCTGCTTCCCGCGAACATTTGAGTCGCAGGAAGCCTGAAGCAGGTAAGGGAGGGTGTGGGGGGAGGAGGCACGGCCCAGGCTGGCCCCCCCGGCATTTCCAGCCTGGGTCGGCTCGGGCCCTGGGGTGCCGGCCCTGGGCCTGGCCGAGCACCCCCGGCCCGCCCAGCACTGCCGGTCCCCGGCCCGGCCCCCGGGCCCCCAGCCAAGCACCCCCGACACCGCACCGCCAGTCCCCAGCCCGGCTCCCGGCACCGCCGGCCCGGCCCCGGAGCCCCCGGCCCGGCCCCGCTCCGATTTTCCCGGACATGTCCGGCTTTTTGGGATTTCCCCCCGGACGGGGATTTGGAGCCCAAAAAGCCGGACATGTCCGGGAAAATCCGGACGTATAGTAACCCTAATTAATACTTCTCTATCTCTACTGGAAATGCCTCAGCTGATACATCCTACATTGCATTTGCCTTTTTCACAGCCAAGTCACAATGGTGGCTCATTGTCATCTTATGATCAACCCCCCAACACCCTGGTCTTTCCCTTCCTCTGTTGCTTCCAGCTGATCAGCCCCCAACTTGTAGCACAAATTCTTATTATTAGACCTTAAATGCATGATCTTGCACTTTGTACTATTGAATTTCATCCTATTTCTGTCACTCCAGTCTTCAACATCATCCAGATCTACCAATATTATATTCCAGTCCTCCTCTGTATTGATGATGCTTCCCAATGTAGTATCATTAGCTCCTCCATTTTGTGCCAAGGTCATTAATAAAAATATTGAATAAAAGTGGTCCCAAGACCAATCCTTGAGTAACTCCATTAGTTACTTCTTTCCAGTCCGATAATTCACCTTTCAGCAAAACCCGTTGCCTTCTTCCTTTTAGCCAATTCCTTATCCACCTTACAATTCTTGTATAGGTCCCTATCTTTCCTAATTTAACTAATAATTTCCCATGTGGTACCATGCCAAATGCTTTACTGAAATCCCAGTATATTAGATCTACTGCACTTCCCCTTATCTAAAAAATCTGTTATTTTCTCAAAGGAGGAAAACAGGTCACTCTGGCATGATCTATTTTTGGTAAACTTGTGTTACATTACATCCCCTTTACCATTTACCTCCATGAATTTAATTATTTTTTTTCCTGCCCTTTAGTCATACAATAAAGAAAATAACATTTCACTGCCCCTGCGTCCAAGACTAAAGTAAATTTTAACCCACAACAGCCCAAATTGATCACCTAGGCAAAGCAGGTCTGTCTGCTGATCACCTAGGCAAAGTAGGTGTGTATATGCAAATATCTTTTGCTCTTGAGGGGGGGTCCCCCCCAATTCATCAATAGATAGCAGGAAAGAGTTCATTCAGACCCTGGTTTACACTAATTAGCGAGATTACCTTATGGTGGTGAGATAAACCATTGATGGATTTTTGTGCTGCAGTGAAATAAAATTGAAACAAGGCAAAGGTAGCAGAAACTGTGTGTTTTTGTTTGTTTGTTTTTGTTTTGTTACTTCCACTGGTAAAAAATACTTTGATTTCAGTGCCATTACTCCAGAATAGTATTGGTGTAACTGGGAATAGGCTGTCTGTGTTCTGCATGTTGGCATGTTTACTCTGAGAATTCTGCTATTTTCAGCAAAGGCAATTTAGTCTATCATCTCACTGTTGTCCTGTTACCTCATACTTCTGTTCTCTTGGTATAGGTGAATGGGCCTGATTCTTAACCTCCTTACGCCTTCTGTAGTCATTTACACAAGTAAATGGTAGATCATCAGCTGAACATGACTCCCAGTGTGATGCTGTGGCCAGTGAAGAGCCACAAGAATTATTAAAGCATTAGAAAACATGCCTTACAGTGACAGAGCTCAATCTATTTAGCTTACAAATAGAAGGTTAAGGGGTGACTTGATTAGCTCATACATACGCATGTGGTGGAACAAATATTTGATAATAGGCTCTTCACCCTAGCAGACAAAGGTACAACAAGATCCAATGGCTGGCAATTGAAGCTAGATAAATTCAGAATGGAAATAATATGTAAATTTTTCACCAGTGAGGGTAATTAATCATGACAACAATTTACGAAGGCTTATGGTGGATTCTCCATCACTAACAATCTTTAAATCAAGAGTGGATGGTATAATTCCAAAGGAATTATTTTTGGCAAGTTTCATAACCATATATTATGCAGGAGGTCAGACTAGATGATCACAGTGGTCCCTTCTGGTCTTAGAATTTATGAATCTATGTGTAAACTAAATATAAAATGCTACTGTTTTGCACCCGGTTTACATCTGTGTAAATGACTACATAAGGCAGCAGGAAGCAAACCCAAATATTGTTAAGGCCCTTACCTCTTCCAACAAACTGTCACTCTCCATAGCTAAGGTAGCAACTAGCTTCCGTTATTATTAAGCCCTGTTTTATTTCTCCTGAATTTTTGTCTTGGAAAATATGTTTTGGATTGAAAACTGCCAGATGTGCATCAGATGCAAAGGAGACTTTCTACAAAGTTAAAGAAAATTTAAGTTATTGAGTTAATACATGTAATTAAAAACGTATAGAGATCTGAGATGTTCTGACTTTTGTTTAATATTTCATTTTCTCTTTTTAGCTCATAAATCCCATGCATGAGCTATACTAAAAAAAACATAAATTGAAATTAAACAAGGTTATTAATGATTTTTTTATGGATAGCTGCAGGGATCCAGCCTGCTGCCATTAATGTCAATTTGAGGGGTGGGGGGTTTCTGTTATTTTAAATGGGAACAAGATTAATAATAAAAAAATTAATTAATAAATGGAGATATCCCATCTCCTAGAACTGGAAGGGACCTTGAAAGGTCATTGAGTCCAGCCCCCTGCCTTCACTAGCAGGACCAAGTACTGATTTTGCCCCAGATCCCCAAGTGGCCCCCTCAAGGATTGAACTCACAATCCTGGGTTTAGCAGGCCAATGCTCAAACCACTGAGCTATCCCTCCCCCGATGAGCTGCTATAACCTATATTTTCCAAAATCTCCACTGATTTTGCGTGCTTAACTCATTGGGCAAACAAAAACTGAAGCACTGAATATTTGATACCCCTTTTGAAAATACTAGTGTGGGTGGGTGAGAGAGAGAACGCTACCCTATAATCGCTGCCTATAACTTCAAAAGAACATAAAAGCACTTCTATTACAGCCAGCTAATGGTGACTTCCTTCAGCTCATGGGCTAGGGAACTGCGTGCTGGGAGCTAAAGGACAAAGGTTTCAGTCTCTGGCTTGATGTTGCTTTGTTGTAGAAAGTAAATGGTTTCTCCATAATTAACATTTCAAGCACTTATCACCCTGGTTTTGACAGTGTGGGATGATTAAATTAAATTACTTATTTTTAAAATAATTTATTTAATTCAGGTTGAAACTTTGTAAATCTAATTTGATGATTTGTGTTATTGCAACTTTAGATTAAAATTTATAATGTACTACATTTTATAAAGGCTAGGGAGTGGGAGGTTAAATGCTACTACTGCTAAAGGTATCTTACTTGAATTTTACAAAACTGCTACAGGGCAAAACAAAATACTGAAAATTAAGGTCATCATCCTGCAAATACTAGGCAGGTATGTAATTTTATTCACATGAATAATTCCCCTGACTTAAAAATAATTACTTGTGTTTAAAATTAAGCACAGTACATATCTATATGCAGCAACAGGAGCTAAAGCTGACTTGTATTAATCTTTTCTCTTAGTGGCATTAAAATCTTTGTCACTTCAAAACAAAATTGCTTCAGTGTTAACAATGAAAATTATTTATACTTCAATACATTTTAAAAGTTCACAAACATTTTGTTATACACACAGGCCAAATTTTTCAAAAATTAGGAGCCTAAAGTTAGGTCCCTAGGAGCTTGAGAAAATCCAACTCTGAAGTCACTTAATAGCACAAGACACACTGACTTCAAGCTGCAATCATCGAGGGAAACGTATAACCTGGTCACATATTTTTAACTTTCTTGACTTGTGGATGTTCAGTATGTCAAAAATTGATGTTGGTTGCAAATATGGCAAGTACTATTTGTTTATCAATGTTGTGTATGAGTTTGTGTTATTTCACTAAGGATATTAACAAGGCCCTGAACTTGTCTTGTCCAGCATAGGGGAGGATTTTAAGTGTGAAATTTCTTAGCAGAAAATTCTATATAAAATCTAAAATTCTACTAACAGATTGCAAGACTTCAAAATGGCTGCTTTCTGGAACATTCAGTGGGTATCTAATGTTTGTTTCTGTCCCTCTATCTGCTAAATGAAGTCAAATTATACCATCGTATTTGACTCATAGGTAGATTTTTGACATTGGCTTGTGCAGGAGCCCGTTTTCAAGGGTAGAAATAGTAAAATATTTGAAATTGCCACTATGTGGAAGCTGGACATGATTCACTGTCAATGAAGTTTATGAAGTGGGAACATGCTGGCAAAGGAGAATATTTTCATCATCTACCTCCAAACCAATCTAGGCTTCTTTTCAAAAGTTGGGGGGAGGAGAGAGGGGGCATGTGAAACCCCACCAGATCTGATAAAGTGACTCCTTCTGTTGCAGCAGATGACTCCCTACCAACTCCACTCCAGATCCAGGTGAGGAAGCAGGGATCAATTGTGACTGAGTTATATGATCCCTGATCTGCTCCTGAGGCAGTATGACTAAATTCTGCCTGTGGGATTATGGAAAAGCCACAATCTAGCTCTATATTTGCTTTTTTTTTAAAGTGACTTTTACCAATATTTAGAGTGAAAGCAGACTGCGCTATTCACTCTTCCATGGCAAACAGAAGGTATGCCTACACAACAAAAGCTGTGCATGGGGTGGGGTTCTTAGACTGGGGCTCATGACTCCTCAGGATGGCGCAAGGTTATTATATGGGGAGGTCATGAGCTGTCAGCCTGCACCCCAAACTCCTCTTCACCTCCAGCATTTATAATAGTGTTAAATATAAAAAAGGTGTTTTTAATTTAAAAAAGGGGGGGCGCACTCAGAGGCTTGCTGTGTGAAAGGGGTCACTAGTACAAAAGTTTGAGAACCACTGGGCTACCCTATCCAAGCTAGCTTGAATCTAGCTAGCACAGGTAACAGTATGAGGCCCGCACAGTTTGTTGACAAAAGGCAGCTTTCATGGACAAAACAGTGGAGGTGTACATATTCAAATGCTCCTTCCACCAATGGAACTCCCCTGCTATGCTGACATAATAAAACCACCTCAACGAGAGGCAAAGGACTTGGTTGGTGTAGTTAGGACAACGTAGTGTGTATGTGTCAACCAGTGGTCACCAATCGGTTGATCGCAATCCACTGGTTGATCCTAGAGGATCTCCCAGTTCATCATGATCTCTGGTGGTGCAGTGGGGCTGCCGCTAAGGCAGGCTCCCTGCCTGCCCCAGCCCCACGCTGCTCCCGGAAGCAGTCAGCATGGCCCCGGAGTGGGAGGGTCTCCCTCCATGCGCTGCTCCTGCCTGCAAACACTGCCCCCACAGCTACAATTGGCCAGGAATAGGGAGCTGTGGCCAATCGGAGCTGCGGGGGTGGTGCTTGCAGAGAGGGGCAGGGCTCAGAGCCATGTGCATCCTGCCCCTCCCCCAAGGGCCGCAGGGGTGCCGTGGCCCTTTTCGAGAGTGGTGTAGGGCCGGGGTAGGCAGGGAGCCGGCCTTAGTGGCAGCCACGTTACACCACAGACCAGGAGCCGCCGCAGGTAAGTGCTGCCCGGCAGGAAGCCACACCCCAACGCCCAGCCGTGAGCCCCCTCTCGGAGCCAGCACCCCATACCCCCTCCTGTGTCCCAAGCCCCAGCCTTGAGCCCTCTCCCAGAGCCAGCACCCCATACCCCCTCCTGCACTCCAACACTGTGCCCCAGCCCGGAGCCTCCTCCTGCACCCAAACTCCCTCCCCGAGCCTGCACCCCGCACTCCCTCCTGCACCCCAATCCTCTGACCCAGGCTCAGCCCAGAGCCCCCTCCCAGACTGCAAACCCCTCGGCCCCAGCCCAGAGCCCACACTCCCTCCCGAACCCCAATCCCCTACCCCAGCCTGGTGAAAGTGAGGAGAGCAAGCGACGGGGGAGCGGGATGGAGTGAGCGGGGTGAGTCTTTGGGGAAGGGGCATGGCCTCAGGAAAGGGCAGGATAGATCCTGGGTTGCCCTTAAATTCAAAAAGTGATCTTGGGCATAAAAAGGTTGGAGACCACTGGTGTAGACACTGCTTTCCTTACATTCACTGTTGGGTGTCATTCTTGTCCCCGGGAGCCCTGAAATTGACAAGAAAGCTGCCTCTGGGTCTCCACCAGGCTCCCAACTTGATCTGCTGTCCAGACACCACACTCTGTGTTGGGAGCCTTGCTGCCCCTCGGAGTTCCAGCTTCCTGCAGAGAGCATGGCAGCTGACCTGACTCCGGGTGTGGATCTCCCTGCCGGAGGCAAGAAGTCCTGGGTGGCTTCCCCCTTGTTCCCATCTGGGAGCACAGAGGCAAGCATAGTGTAGTGTAGACACAACCTCAGGTGAGACGGCACAGTGCAGGGTTTGGAGCAGGCTAGTGAACAGAATATGTACCCAAGATCCATACAGGTCTTATCCTGACAGCATTGCACAGTCTGCACTGTTACTGTTTTCCATACTAGCTGGATGTAAACTAGCTCAGGTAAGCTAGTCCAGGCACAGCTTTTTTCTGTGTAGACATACCCCTAGTTTTCTAAGAAATATCTGTATATTGTCAGCTGTCCATTGAATGATGCTGGAATGTACAACAGCCATTAGTTAGCATCACTCACTCCTTTTTTCTTTTGTGTAGTTAGAGATGGTTTTAATTTTTAATTATTAGATTAGTGAATTAAAGATGGAAAAAATCCTGAAACTCTAAAAACAAGTAAAAGAGCCAGTTACAGCTGCAAAGTGAAATGAATGTAATTATCTGTTGCATCAAGTACAGAACTTGAGTGCTTAAAAGGGCACACTTCTTCATACAATCTGAACAATAACCCAAAATAAATATCATTCTTTCCCCAGTAATCTAAAAACAAAAACATAACATGCAACTCTTTTGAGAAAGAAACATGCTGCTCACCAAAAAGGTTATGACTTTTTTTAACATGGACAAAACTTATTTTTTCCCTAATCCCATTCTTAGAAACAGCAGAACCATTTTTGTTGAAACTTTCCAAAAACAATTCAACTTGAAGACACCCAGCATGGAAAAGCTCAGGCTGAACAATTTAGTTTGGCAAAGTTATAAACAACTGTAAACAGGGTATTTATAAGGAGAAGTCTGTGGCAACTTTAACTATAGGCAGTGCTACCAGTTCCACCTATAATAAATCAATATTGTTACACTTTCTATTTAACCTACAGAGAGAGAGAAACAGCTATTATAAGTTCTTCACCAAAAAACTCTGCTGTGAGGTGATGAATATATTAATTGATGATGATTTCCTTAAAACATCCCTCAAAAGAAAGTATTTAGATACTGAGGTCAAGGTAAAAATTGTACATTAAACCACAAGACTCTATGGATCAAAGTTAGGGTTATTGTGTCATGATCACATTCTTTTCTGTATACTTAAAAAGAATATACTGTTTGTTTACAAGACTCAAACACTTAAACAGGAAATTAATAGTTAAGGACAACATAAATTTTACACTGCCCACATACAATATGGTAGGTAATGCAATGCCTCACAACACTCCCTCCCACTGGAAAAAGGTCCAGGAAGTGTCCGGGAGGAAATCTCAGTATGCAACCTCTCAGAAAGCTCTCTCTACATCGGCCTGATGGGAAGGAGGGTATAGCCATGCTTTTTAAAAAAAAAAAAAAAAAAAAAAAAGGAGAAAAAAAAAAAAGCTAGGCAGACCATTCTCAAACCTAGTGGATCCCAGAGATCCACACAGATCCCTCAAGATCCACAGGAGCTCAGTGCCATCTGTGTGGAGGCTTTGTGCCCCAGCAATAACCACATTCAGTATACTCCCCAGATCACAGCTCCACAGGAGCAATGCCCCCCCATCCCAAGACACAGGTGCATCAGGACTATGTTCATAAAATACAAACCGCTATGAACCCATAATTATGCACACCCACCGTGGCTTCCAGGCACTTCCACAGTGTATTTTTCCAAAGAATCTACATAAACTGTATTACCAGTGTGACCACTTAAATTGACCACTAACAAAATCAATAGAATACTTGTAAATGGCATATTATTAAAAGATGACTATTCTTTATATGAAAGTGTCTGTGTGTGGGATATACCCTTGCAAAATTATAATAAAAATGTACCAATCTAGGCAAATAATCTACATGCCACCTCTATCATAATGATGGCTGTTGATGAATAAATTGATAGGAGTTGCTCATCAGCAACAAAAAATCCCTTATTTCCACTAGGTATTTACATAAAATTTTTGTAAGGGGGTGTGAGGTGAGATGAGAGAGAATCTTGTTTAAAGGCTGGTTTAAACAAAAACTTGCACAGATTTAATGGAAGATTTGACCAGTGCAAACCCCGCTGTAGTATATATCGCTATATCACTAAAAATTTAGTTAAACTGTTGCAGCTTCTGTGTATAGACAAGCCCAAAGATTTAAGAGGGATATCAGTTTTGACTTCAGAAGCAGAAATATCTAGTACTTCCAATGTTTTGATTGTTTGTATAACTGGCATGCATGATAAGCATTGCATGTTCCAATAAAAGAAAACCATCTGACCAGGATAACATAATAGAGAGCTCGCCAAAGAACACTTTCCAGAGAGAAAACTGTTTGTTGAAAGAACAGGTTACATCTAAAACACAAAAAATAATGCTTTGACTTTAAACAAAATTGGAAGTAACCTTGTACACAAGGATCCTATATTCTCATACATTTTACAGATTAGGTACCATGTAACATGTGATTAGGTAACATATAGTATTAAACCCAGGGATTGAAAGAAATTGCTTCAATGGGGAACATGCACACAAACCATTAACATTAAAACAGGGCTTTAAAATGTTCATTTTCATAATTAATAATGGAACTCCCACAATTGTGTTAAAAAAAAAAGTCGATCAAGTTTACAAGTATTGTACATTGTGCACAGGGCACTCCTGTCCACATATTCATCATGTCACTTATGATACTGTCATTTCTGTACTACTTGAGCTATTATCAATAAAATAACCTTTAGTCTGTTCCACTTACACCAAATGCTTAAAATAAACTACAATTATAAATATGCTTAAAATAAACTACAATTATAAATATGCTATCTCCAAACAAACAACACCATGCTGCTTCTTTTTTTTTTTTTTTTTTTTTTAATTTCATTGGTGAAATACTAATAGTATGAATACTATAGCTGTGGTTCTAATTCCATTCAAATAAATTTTTAGCAATGTCCCCTTTAAACACACTTCCTTTCAATATTTCCACATATATGACATCTACAAAAGAACATTTTGTATGAAGACATTTGACCAGAACATCAGTGTGTAAATCAATGTGACACCATTGATTTCAATGAAGTAAAACGATTTACACCAGCTGAGGATCTAGCCTCCTATATTGTAGTTCAGTGATGGAACAGCAAAGCATCAACTATGTATACAATAGTCTTGCTCCCTTTCCCACTGAGGTCAAACACAGCTTTGCATTTTTTTTTCTCACTATGAGCTCATAGGACATTAACCAGAGTCCTAGATTCGCAAGATGCACTATAAATAATGAGTCTCTACAGCACATGCAAGGAAAAAATTCTGAATGCTCCCTACAACTTCAACATCAGATTCTCACATTATAGGTTTACGCACCACGATCTGGCTGTTTTAGTTACTGAACCATCTTGTCTTTCTGGCCCAGTAATGTAGTATTTTTGACTGACCCTTTCAGTAAAAGCTTCTATAAAGATATGCAGACTGAGGAGTTAAAAAGAAAAAAAAAAAAATTGGATGATGATTAAAGTAGCACAATGGTTCAAGCATAATACACCAGTTTACTTTGAAAAAGCTTTAGTTATAAAGCAGATGTGATAGTCAAACATATTCCAGTGCCTATAAATGAAATGAGAACTCCAGGGAGTCGGGGCCATAGAAAAAGAAAATAAATCTTTGTTTGAAATACTGATTATAGTAAAATCTTAGTATAAAATGCTAACAATGTAAGAGAAATAACATACCTGTTTGTCATTGGCCCTATGAAAGGGTTCGTGATTAGCTGCACAGTGGCTTTAGAAGCGAACAATAAACCAACTTGGACATTTTCATTTAGCAAGTCCTTGTCTTTCGTGGGGCAATCAGATGGTGCATTAGTCACATTTACCACCATTTGCTCTGTCTGAGTATGATACAAATCTCTTGATCTTGTCCTATCAGACTGACTTCCAGTATCCATTGTGGAGTTGTCATAATAGGAGAAGATGCTTTGAAAACTGGCCACGGTTGATGCAGCTATCTCAGGTCTCATAGTCTGGATTTCTGTTTCATTTTTCTGGTGTTTAATGCTGTACAGGTAACTGGGAATTATTGGCACTGGAAAAGCAAACACAATATGTAAGTAACTTAGTATCTGTTGTATGTAAATGCCATAATTTCATTAGCATGCATACTTGATCACAGAAAATGTAACATCAGAACAAATAAAAATAGGGCTTTGTTATACAGAACAATGATAAAGAGTTTGTTGTTTATTTTTTTATTTTTTATTTTTTTGCCTTCAGCAAAGCATTATAACAAACGTTATTCCAGGGGGGGAAAAACTGACTGTACTGAATTATAATTAGGAAGTGTAGTTATAAGCAACTTCTGCAAGCCTTTTCCATAGATATTCAGTTTGTTGACAGACATGACTATCTGTCTACAAAAGTACTATTTAAGGGCAAAACATGTGAGGAACCCCAAGACATTATTTGTGCAGTCTTGCCGTGTGATGCTTTTACAAAGAACATTTACTGATCTAAGAAGGCATTTAAACCATGGACACTTTCAATAAAAATATATTATGTTCAATAAATGTTGCTGGGAATAACACTATTAAGAGGGAAAAGATTTTATATTTTTATATTAAATAAATAGAGATCTAAGATGTTCATGCTGTTCATTGGTGAGGGGTTTTTAAGTTCATATAAAATGAAGTCATTTAAAAGTAAAATTCTGTATGTGTTTTAAGATATTAGCTATATCCTAACTGGATTAATATATAACAAAGGAAAATCAGTATTTTTAAAATAGTAAAAGCAGGTGAGACAGTAATTTTTAATCAGAAAATATTAGTGACAAAATCAACAGTTAACATGTATTGCCTCCTGCAAAAGTCTGAAACTATATATGGTTCTGAAATATATTTTTTCAGCAAACCTGCAAACTGAGATTACATAAAACGTCTTTTAACATAATTATTGAACAACCAATGAAATGCATATATTGTTTACAAGAGAACATTTTTCCTTTAAAAAAAAAAAATTACTTGCTAAAAATATATATTAGCCTTTCATTAGAGGCCATATTGTGCCATCATTTTTTCTTTTCTTTTTTAAGCTGAACTCCCTAATGAAATCAATAAGGAATTTAGTTTTAAAACTGCCATGGTATAGCCCAGGGTGTCAAATTTGTAGAATCTATATGTGTATATCTATGTAATACAAGTGTGTGAACACAAACTGGTATTTTCCTCTTGTTTTTGGCTTTTTATTATTTGCATCTTTGTATCCAAATTTATATTAATAGGAGGACTTCTAAAACAATCATTAAAAATGTTCAAAAACTTGAACTCTAACTTTAACTGTAAGTATTCTATCCTAATATGTGGTTAGGTCCTGCCTCTATACCATGGAACTTTTGCCATTGATTTCAATGTTGCACAGTTGGGCCCTTAATCTTTGTTCTGATCAAAGTTGATTTTACTAAACTTAGTTGTGAGTTATTTAAAATCTATCTAAAAGGCCTTCATATTAATCTGACTAAATAACATTGCTTTGCCACCAAAATCATCTCATAAGAGCAATGATGATGGGGGCGAGTGCACAGGAATTATCATGAGGAAACATATTTCTCAAGTGTTATCGAGCCTGTCCTTCTGGTTTGTATGACCACAGAGGAAAGAAAATGTTGCACAGTTAAAAATAATTTAGAAAATGACATAACTTTTTCCCCACTAGAAATTACTGATAACTCTGTGAAGAACTTTTTAGACAACTATCATCTATTTTTTTAATAAACATAAACTAAACCAAAACTATGAGGTAAGTGGATGAGTAGAGTATGTATTTGTGCAGTATCTACAATATCTCATATATAATTTGAAAAAATGTATTGCAGAGAATGTATTATTTAGAAAGAAACACCAATCAAACTTGCAGAAGAAGATACTGTACATAGACTGTTCAGTGCATCTATTGGGAAGGTTTTGTTGTTAAAGTAAATTGGAAAGAAAAGGCTCCACATACCCACTACAGTAAGCAGCATGTTGTCCAGGAGTAATGCAATGAAAACAATAAGCAGAATTAGTTTTCGGGACTGCCGACTCTCCCTGAACCAGCTGAGGACACTGAAATCATTCCAAGCCATGGCTCAGGCTCCCTCAGGCAATGACTTACACTGCAAACATATAAAGGAGAGTTAGGTAAATCCAGGGAAAGCTGTCTCCCTGTTCCTTTCATGACCCGCTTAGTTGGCGCAGGTTTGTTTCCCCATTTCCAGCAATAGGGGAATTTTGTAGACCGTAATTAGTTTCTTTCAGGGGTAGGCGGCAGAGGCGTAGTTAGATCTCTACCCATAATCCTAGACTAGCTTGATGTTTCTCTCAAAATGATCAGTTAAATCCTGGCTTCAGATTGTCATTATTATGTGACATAACGTGAAAGAAATCCCCGCAACCCAAGAGCTTAGCACAACGGCCCCCAATACATGGTGGAGGATTAGTCCTCTGTGTCCTCTTGCTGCAGAGAAATGGAGCAAATCTACTCAGCCCTTCACTCCCGTCTCCCCGCGTTGTGCCCTTTAAACCCCAGCCGTCGGTTCTGCACACAGGAATCGCAGCCATTCGGCTGGGTTTGGGACCTTCCCCACAAACAGAGGTGGTACACGCCAGGTTTCCTTCTCTCCGCTTGCAGGCTCAGCCCTGCACTGGTTCATGTCTACAAGAACTTCTTAACATTACGGGCTAGAAACTTATTTTTTCAAAGGAAGCTTAGATTCTGCAGCGACTAACGGGGCCATTTCAGCCGTGCTGGTACATTGTACTCCCCGGGAGCGGGCTCAACCTGCCCCATGCCTGCCTACCTCCAAATACAGTGCGGCCGAACTGTTCTTGGGAGCCCCGCCTCAGGAGAGAAGGCAGCACCTGGCGTGAATCTGCAGTAAAACAAGAGTGTCCAGCAAACTGCCCCCTCTCCAATCCTCTGTCTCGCTCAGCTGCTCCCATTCACTGTCCTACGGCTGAGTTATAGATGGGACCTCGGCCCTTCCAATCGGCAGGTCACAGGCTTTACCCTCACTAGGAGCCGCTGCTGCGGCCAGAGCTCAGCTCGCGCTTCGCTCACGATTCTGAACCACCAGGCAGATGGGAGGCTGGAGGTTTGCAAAAGGTGTGACAGTTTCATCGAAAGGAGAACACTCGCTGGCCAGTAATCCGTCTCTGCCCCGCTGTCACTGCTCCCCCTCTCTGCCACTGCCCCCCTCACGCTCCCACAGCCCCCCACTATCACTGCCCCCACCCCCCACTATCACTGCTCCCTCACATTCCCCCTGCCCCCCACTGTCACTGCTCCCCCTCCCTGCCACTGCCCCCCTCACGCTCCCACAGCCCCCACTATCACTGCCCCCTGCCCCCACTTTCACTGCTCCCTCAAATCCCCCTGCCCCCC